>NC_137424.1:1609651-1834651 GCF_964374335.1 Astatotilapia calliptera | reverse complement strand
GAGAAGGATGGAGTTAGTGTTCCTGTGCTAACTGATCCCAAATGGCTCATGGACTCAGCTTTTCTTGTTGATATGACACATGAGCTTAATGTACTGAACAAGACGTTACAAGGCCAGGGGCAACTTGTCAGTGCTGCCTATGACAACGTGAGAGCATTCTCCACAAAACTGGCGCTCTGGAAAGCTCAGCTCTCTCAGACAAACCTTTGCCATTTCCCAGCATGCAAGGCACTCGTGGATGCAGGCACACCATTCAGTGCTGACGAGTATGTTGATGTCATTTTGAGGCTACAGGAGGAATTTGATCACAGATTTGCTGACTTCAAGACACACAGAGCCACCTTTCACATTTTTGCGGACCCCTTCTCCTTTGATGTGCAAGATGCCCCTTCTGTGCTTCAAATGGAGCTCATTGAGCTGCAGTGCAACTCTGAACTCAAAGCAAAGTTCAGGGAGGTGAGTGGAAAAGCAGACAAGCTTGGACAATCTTTGAGAGACTTGAGCCCTAGTTTCCCTCGGCTTTCCCGAATGTTCAAGCGGACCATGTGCCTTTTTGGTAGCACATACTTGTGCCAAAAGCTCTTCTCCACTTTGAACTTCAATAAGTCCAAGTACAGGTCCAGACTTACGGATGATCATCTTCAAGACATACTGAGGGTCGCAACTGCTTCCTCCCTCAGGCCAAATCTGGCTCGGCTATGCGAGAGGAAACGCTGCCAGGTCTCTAGCAGCAAGGAGTAGGCAAGAGAAGCCATGTTCAGAAGAACAGTTCATTTTCTCCAGTGTTCCATTCATGTTCAGAAGAAGGTTATAGAACTGTTAATACAGACATTTCAATCTAAATACAGCAGATATAGAAGACTGAAAGAAACACACAAGTTCACTGACTAAAAATATCTTATTATTATTTTATTTATGTTTTACAGATTGATTTATTTTCTTATTAATTCTTAATTTGTTTATTCATTTTTCATATTTTGTGTTAAAAAATAAAAATAAAGAGATTTGAGAAGATTGGAATTTTTTAACCATGCCTTTCTTGTGGAAAACCTAATGCGGCCCAGCCTCACCCAGACTCTGCCTGCAGCGGCCCCCAGCTAAATTGAGTTTGAGACCCCTGTCCTACACCATAAATCAGTAAGAGAGGGTACGACCTCTCTCATGGCCCCAAGTGGTGTGTGCATGCCAGAGCACTCTGGAAGGCACACAGAGTCTTTACATACTACTCAGGATCAAACCTCTATCATCATGCAATCGATTATACAACTCTAAGCATATATGAGTAAATATTTCTAAGCATAAATGACAATCAACAATATAAACCTTACAGCTGGTTTTAATAACAGAATTCATTTGTTTCTCAAATGAGAAAGAGCTATCGAGAAACACTCCTAAATCTTTAGTTCTGAACTTTTCCAGTGGGCCAAGGTCGACATTATCTGCTAATGCTAAATAGGCTGCCGTTATTAACTAATGCTAATTTGATGTGAATTAGCATTATGCACTAATGCTAACACTTTTTAACAATGTGAGTAGCTAATGCTAACACTATTTCCCTTAACTTCATAACAATGTGAACGGCTAATGCTAACACTCTCTAAGTAGTCCGCCATTAGCACCTACGTCTAATTTAAGGCAAATACGCATTAGAACCTAATGCTCATATCGTTTTCCTTTGCTTTATAGCAATGTGAGCAGCTACTGCTAAATAGCATTAGCTAATAACAGCAGTCTAATTTAATGCAAGTTAGCATCATTTGTATTATGACGATGTGAGAAGTTAATGCTAAGTATGCTGCCATTAGTGGCTAATTCTAATTAGGGATGAATAATTATTACAAGCTAATGCTAATATCGTTTTCTCTTCCCTTTTAACAATGTGAGCAGCTAGTGCTAGGTAGGCTGAAGCTAGCCGCTAATGCTAAAGCTAACGATAATTTGATGTGAATTAGCATTACATTAGTGAAGAGTTAATGCTAAGTAGACTGCCATTAGCAGGTAATGCTAATTTTAGGTGAATAGGAATTGGCAGCTAATGCTAATACCATATTTTCTTGCTTTAACCCTTTAAAACTGGTCAGAGTGGGCACACTCCGTTTTGTGCAACTATTTTTAAATCCCGGTAGCACTGTAACCACGTGAGCTAGCGCAAAAATTTTTTTTGCATATGAAACCTGAGGAGTTGTACTTACATCTTATGCCATCAGCTTGTCCTAGGTTACAGTTTCCTTCCAAATATGCTTAGGACTCATATTGCACTGCTGGAAATAGTTTATTTTGATGCATATGCTGTTATTTTGCAAATTTGCAGTATAATATTCATTTTTGTTTTTCCTGCAGTATATATAAATTGGTGTATTTCAAAAATAAAACTATGAAGACACTCAAAATAAATTTCCTGTGGTGGGAAACTATTTTGTGCAACTTTTTTGTATTTACAGTTTTGAGGGAAAAGCCTCTTAAATTTCTCTAACTAGAAATATATGTTAAAAAAACAAAAACGATTTTCAATTTTTTTGTAGTTTATTGCACTTTTTTGCAATTTATGTAATTACTATGCACTTAATACATACATATTATTAAAATTTAGGCTGTAATGGTTGTATTGATGTATAGCAACTTGAAATGCTCCCAAAAATGGCTCTACAGCAGGTAAAAATATAATATAAGCTACTGGGATTTAAAAATAGTTACGCAAAACAGAGCGTGCCCGCTCCGATCAGCTGTAAAGGGTTAACTGTACTCCACACATTCTGAACTGGTGTAGTTCTTCCTAAAGTACTGCAGTATTCCTGCCAGTGCATCCTTTTAGTTTTCCTAACTGTTTCCTCTGATGCTCGTTGCTATTCTTTCCTCAATGCAAATTCATGCTAAGCTCCTTCATATCCATCCCTGTTTCTAAACCTGTAATAATTGCTTTAATGTGTCTTTGGCCTAATTATGAGTCTGTCCACATGTTTGTAGTTCCCCACTTGCTTTGGTTTCTTAGCTCTGATTCTCTGAAATTTATCCTTGAAATCATTTACTGGCATCTCTCCCTCTCACTCCCACTATCCCCAGAACACCAGAGTATTCATCTCCTGGTTTATCCTATGGCCTCTTTGCATTTTCTCCAATCATCCCTGTTTCTAGAGTCTCGCCCCATCTGCAGGCAGTCCAAGAGAAACTGCCTCTGCCATTTTCTTTTTCTTAATCTTTGATTTTTCTCTTCACTTTCTCCATTGGGTCTTCTTAGACACACTTTCCAGAAAGCAGCAACATTTTTTGTGCCCCATTTTTCAAATTGTGCATCTTACTTCAGCTTAATGTGTTTCCTGTTTTGTTTTTACACAGGTCATGTAAAAGAAATCCTACCAGAGACTCGACAAAGCTGAACTGAAAGACAGCACGGGCAATAAATCAGAGCAGCACAGAACTTAAGCTCATGGTCCATAGAAGCTGGGCTCTACAGGTGTACCAGGACAAGCTTAGTGTAAGTCCCTCGAAAAAGTTTCACTTGTGCTGTTTCGGTGTAAATTACTGGTTTGTTTGAACAATTTCATCAGCTGAACCATAAATACTCCAAAACAATTTCTTTGTGACTCAGTGTGATTTTTCATTTTGTAATATTAGCATGTCAAACTCTACATTCTCTACACAGATGAGAAATGAAGTGTATTTAATAATAAAAGTTATCTCTCAGAGACAAAGTTAGTGTCTCATTCAGGTCTGTATCTGAGTAGCCTCAGACACATGCAGTGCTCATATTTTCTGTTTTGTGTGTCACTCAGACCTCTTCCTGACAGGGGCAGCAATTTCATTTAAAGTCCCATTCACTGATACAGGCTGCTGGAGCTCCAACCAGGAGGGTACACACATGATCCAGGGAAAAAAATTATATATGGTCTCTTAGATAAATATTAAGAGGTCCTGTGTTTTACTAAAAAAATCAAAGTAGTAAAACACAGGACCTTTGGGTTAGATATAAGGTGATTTAACAAATCATGTCTGTTGTAAATGAGTAAGCCATTTATCGACCTGACTCAGGTTTTAAATCATCATCAGAAAAGACTGAATCCTGACCTGAGAATCCCAAGTGTACACTTTGGACTCTCCACTGCAGAAAATAGAAGCTTCAGTCCTGAATCCTGCAGGTTGTTGTTACCCAGATCCAGCTCTGTCAGACGGGAGGACTGGGAGCTCAGGACTGAGGACAGAGCTTCACAGCTTCTGTCTGACAGGTTACAGCCACTCAGTCTGAAGAAAGGATGACAAGAAGACATGAAACACTTGTGTTAAAGTATATTCATGGTGCCATGAGGAGCTACTACATTTACAATATTTCAACACTGTTTCAGGACATGCTGGAATCCTTATTGCCTCATGTTACAAAAGTCAAATGTGGCAGTTTACTGTGACTTGCATGGATTCATTAAAAAAACAAAACATACACACAATGTTAATTTTTTCCAAATGAAATTGATTAAATGATGTTAATTGATGAAAAAAAAATCGATATCGCTTGATCTGACCTCAGCGTTTCCAGTTTGCAGTATTGACTCTTCATCCCAGCAGACAGAAGCTTCAGTCCTGAATCCTGCAGGTTGTTGTTACCCAGGTCCAGCTCTGTCAGACGGGAGGACTGGGAGCTCAGGACTGAGGACAGAGCTTCACAGCTTCTGTCTGACAGGTTACAGCCACTCAGTCTGAAATCAAGGTGGAAGGGAGACAAGATCAACCAAACAAATCAGAGCTTTATTGCTTTTTTGTTGTTTTTAAGCAGAAATCAGTGAGGTGCTGGTAGATTCTGTTCCTTTGGTTTATTACCCAACAACACACACATACACTAATATTTGTGACTTTGTAATAGTAGCATTTACAATGCAAAGCAACAGCGATCACAGATTGAAGGGGCCTGAATAAAACTACAATGCAGTGATTTTTAAGATGACCCGTTCTTCCAATTTCCAACAACAGATTTCTCCAACCTTACAGTTAAAAATAATTCTTTATCTCATACTGAATCTTGGTGCACCTCCCCCCAGTTTATTAAAATGAAGAGGTACTGAAGTTGCTGTAAGTGATGTGTGATGCCACTGATTTCCTTCCTGATCCAATACAAAGTAAAATTCAGGCTGGTATCTGCGATACTGATGAAAACTATTCCTTCAGAATCAATACAAGACATCATAAGAAAATATGATGTTTTGTATAACATAAAAAGCCTGAATTTTAAAATATTCAGTTAATAATCAAAAACAGATGTGACTGAAAATAATAAAACTGAGAAACATTTTATGGCCATTGCTACGGGCCATTCGATCCTTTTACAACCACTGCAAGAGCTTGGTTGGCATAGCCGGCAATACGTTGGATAGTAATAAGTCCGGTGGGTGATGGGCTCCACCAGGGCTGCCCTTAGTCACCGATTCTGTTCATAAATTTTATGTTTAAAGGCTGTATCAAAAGTTCATTCAAGTTACAATATTGTAGTCAAAAGTTCTCCTTTTTTCTTTTATACTATACAACTACGCTGGCTCATGGTTTTAGGACATGGATCTGTCATAGAAGAAATCTATGACCACTTTTAATCAACATTTTAAAAATAAACATGATCACAGATTTACTCACAGAGCTTTGTTGGAGGCTTTGACCACTGGCAGCAGCCTCAGAAGAGCCTCCTCTGAAGCAGAGTATTTCTTCAGGTCAAACACATCCAGATCTTCTTCTGATGACAGTAAGATGAAGACCAGAGCTGACCACTGAGCAGGAGACAGTTTATCTGTGGAGAGACGTCCTGATCTCAGGGACTGTTGGATCTCCTCCACTAGAGAACGATCATCCAGTTCATTCAGACAGTGGATCAGATTGATGCTTTTCTCTGCAGACAGATCCTCACTGAGCTTCTCCTTGATGTGCTGAACTGTTTCCTGATTGGTCTGTGAGCTACTTCCTGTCTGTGTCAGCAGACATCGTAGGAGAGTCTGATTGGTCTGCAGTGAAAGACCCAGGAGGAAGCGGAGGAACAAGTCCAGGTGTCCATTTGGACTCTGTAAGGCCTTGTTCACAGCACTCTGATAAAGATGTATTTTCTCTGGAAATGGTTTAAACCACAGCATAAACTGGAAAGGCCACCAAGAGCCTCTTGTTTGTTGTTGTTCCAGCAGATTGAGTCCAGAGTTGATGAAGGTCAGATGGACATGAAGAGCAGCCAGAAACTCCTGAACACTCAGATGGATGAAGCAGAACACCTTGTCCTGGTACAGTCCTCTCTCCTCTTTAAAGATCTGTGTGAACACTCCTGAGTACACTGAGGCTGCTCTGATATCGATGCCACACTCTGTCAGGTCTGATTCATAGAAGATCAGGTTTCCTTTCTGCAGCTGATCAAAAGCCAGTTTTCCCAGAGACTCCATCATCTTCCTGCTCTCTGGACTCCAGTGTGGATCTGTCTCAGCTCCTCCATCATACTTGACCTTCTTCACTTTGGCCTGAACCACCAGGAAGTGGATGTACATCTCAGTCAGGGTCTTGGGCAGCTGTCCTCCCTCTCTGGTTTCCAGCACATCCTCCAGAACTGTAGCAGTGATCCAGCAGAAGACTGGGATGTGGCACATGATGTGGAGGCTTCGTGATGTCTTGATGTGGGAGATGATGCTGCTGGCCTGCTCCTCATCTCTGAACCTCTTCCTGAAGTACTCCTCCTTCTGTGGGTCAGTGAACCCTCTGACCTCTGTCACCATGCCAACACAGTCAGGAGGGATCTGATTGGCTGCTGCAGGTCGTGTGGTTATCCAGAGGCGAGCAGAGGGAAGCAGTTTCCCCCTGATGAGGTTTATCAGCAGCACATCCACTGAGGTGGACTTTCTAGGGTCAGTTAGGATTGTAGTTTTGTGGAAGTCCAGAGGAAGTCGACACTCATCCAGACCATCAAAGATGAACACAACCTGGAAGTCTTCAAAGCTGCAGATTCCTGCTTCTTTGGTTTCAGTAAAGAAGCGATGAACAAGTCCCACCAAGCTGAACTTTTCCTCTTTCAGCACATTCAGCTCTCTGAAAGTGAATGGAAATATGAACTGGATGTCCTGGTTGGCTTTGTCTTCAGCCCAGTCCAGGCTGTATTTCTGTGTTAAGACTGTTTTCCCAATGCCAGCCACTCCCTTTGTCAGCACTGTTCTGATTGGTTCATCTCTGCCAGGTGAGGCTTTAAAGATGTCTTCTTGTCTGATGGTTGTTTCTGGTCTGTCTGGTTTCCTGGATGCTGTTTCAATCTGTCTGACCTCATGTTCATCATTGACCTCTGCAGTCCCTCCCTCTGTGATGTAGAGCTCTGTGTAGATCTGATTCAGGAGGGTTGGGTTTCCTGCTTTAGCGATGCCCTCAAACACACACTGGAACTTCTTCTTCAGGGTGGATTTAAGGTTACGGTGACAAACTGCAGCTGGAAGTTCTGAATAATAATAATAAAATTACAACTTTAACAATCACATTTTACAAAATGCTGATGACAATTTCTGACCCACTGAGAAATGACTGAACACACTGGTGTCACAAGTCTCTCATTTATCCAGCAGCTTAAATCTTTAGATAAATCCTCTTACGTCTCTGCAGACGGTCAGCCAGCTCCTCCTGCTTCATTCTCCTCAGGAAGTCCACTGTGATCTTCACAAATGCCTCTCTGCTGTTTCTCCTCTGCTCATCATCCTCCCTCTGAAACTCCAAGCACTGGGGCTTATTTGGATTCAGAGCCTTCTGGATCTTCTTCAGCTCGTTCTTCACAAAAGTGATGATGTTGTCCTCCAGCAGCTGGAACAGAATATTTATGAATGACCCACCACTCTGAACTTTAGTCCACACAACATCCACTTCTTTACCATCAAGGGGCATATCATCCACGAACTCTTTACCAATTATAGGTTTGACTTTATCTGATTAACTGAGACTTTGTCCACAACTCCATGATCCCAAAACGTTGATGCTGTTCATATGAATGCAGCGATTTCAGTGGGAGAAACATTTCACTGGTGTTCAGAGCTGAACTACCAACAGGTTGATGATCAAAGCCAGAAACTTGGAGATGTTTCAGGTGACTGAGTTGATCGTACAGACAACTGGTCTTAAAGGTTCACTCTGTTTACGCATACAGATCAGTATTTAAGGTTTGACTCTCATCATCCACTGGGGCACAAACTGGGCGTCATCAGGACACTACAACACAGAACAAACACCATCCCCACAGACACAGCAGCCAGCGAAGCAGAAGAACTTCACATCAAGAAGGTCCTGAGTAAATGTGAACGCTGGTTTGAGGGCGGAGTCAAGGAGGCCATTTATGTGAAAAGGAAAGACCATCTCTGAATGGAGGAGGGGCCTAAGGGTACAACTGTCACCATCTTACATGCTGTGATTGCAGCCATTCCCCAGCTCTCTGTGAACTGGACTCATGACCATTGATCAACAACCATTGATCAATGGTCCTGACAATATGCGTACCAATGATCAATGAACTGACCTCCCAGCCCATTGTTCCTTCAGTGGGCTGGTTTCAGTCATACAAATGTCCTGTTTATAAGATTGAAACCTGCAGTCAGCTGAGACTGAAGAAGTCACCTGATGATGATGAAACGTTTCTCCCACTGAAAACATCCAGATGAACAGAATCAAGCTTTTTGGGATTTACGTACCTGGATGATTGAGCATCAAGACACAACTCTGTGACTTTTCTCAGATGAATAAATCCTCTCCTCCAGCTTTGTTTACATCTACCAGCCCTGTGGCGCTGCCCAGGGAAATAATCTATGTGAGAGGTGGAAAGTCATACAGGTGTCTGCTCCTGCCTTCAGTTATTTTATCTACTGTGTGTCAACTGGCTGAACCTCCTCCAACTGTCTACTGTCTCCCTAAACTCAACAATGACTTAGTGATCTATCCATTCTCTGACCAAAGACATCCTGCTGCAGGAGGTTAACATAGCAGCCAATGATGATCCCACTCACTGTGAACAACACATTTGGACCTGATTTGCTGCTCTGGTTTACACGTGAACTTCCACTGCTGTCACCAACTTGAGAGGCTCTACAGAAAAACTGGACTTGTCCATAAAAATCATAAACTACATTATAAGGACAGCATTGCTCAATCAACTCTAATTACTACTGACATGTTATCTCTTCTAACTAAGGTACAGACACTCAAACTTGCTGCTTTCAGTGAGAAGTCAAATGTCTGAATATGAGCTGGAAGCTGCTGAGAGTCCTCCTCCTTCCCGTGGGGTTTACTTTCTCTACTACTTTCAATATAAACACGCCCCTTTCATGCACCTGCAGAGGGCCACCAGCAGATGGAGCTGTCTTAAACAAATCCACTTGGATAGTTAGCTGTAGATGACTTTATCAGTATGATTGTAGGACTTTGAGTTATTCTTTAGATTTATTTAAACTCCTATATTGTGCACAAGTGTTGAGCGACCCATAATTTCTCTGTACTTTTCATAAGAGCAGCCAGACTTTCAGCTGGTTTTTCTTTTTTAAGAGCTCAAAGTTATTGAAGAAACAGTTATTCAGCTTCATCCCCACTGATCTCGACTACAAACTGTTTCACTTTGGTTTTTGTTTAAAGCCTCGATGTTTAAAACGTTTCCCTGTGATCACATTTGCACCGTCTGATTTCAAAGTTTGTTTCTTTTGGTCATTTAGTCCACAGAGTCCTTGGTGTTCTGAAAGGGACCTATAAATAAATGCATTATTATTAATAATAAAGTAGTTGTTGTACATGTACAGACCATAAATATGGAGTCCAGCTGTGTTTGATGCTGCTGGGCAGACTGACCACTGGGAACCTCTGAGCTCTGCTGCTCCACTCTGTGGAGGAACCATGAAGGATTAGATCAACACAGGATAAAGATCCAGGAGTTTCTGCTCAAATAACTTCATCTGAATCAAGTCTGTCAAGCTTTAAACTCTCAGATTCTGAAGATATATTTTCTGTTTTCTATGAACTTTCTTTCATCAGTGATGGAAGTGATGATGTTGCAGAAGCTCAGAGGAAACTTTGAGAAAACTGTGATGAACCATCAACTAATGCTCTCAGGAGGCCAAAGGTCCCTGAATGTAACTGTGCAGTAGATTCATCGAGTGTTTGAAACCTGACCACTTCCATATGTTTTCATTCTAACACAAGAAGTCCTTTTCTCATTGCTTTGATTTGAGTTTTCATTTGAGTTTTCTGAGTCTCGTATTTGGAGTCGAGTCTAATCAATGATCTGACAGAAGAACATTAAAAAGGATTTAGCAGTGCTGTCAAAATTAACATGTAGGGTTAGGGTTAGGGGTTCATCTGTTATCATGATTAACATGATAAAAACCTTTAACACGACACATCTGGAGAGCAGAACGACTCAAAATCCCTGAAATGTTTCTATCAACGCACTTCGAGCAGTTTGTCCGAGTAGAGTTACCTTTGTACACGTGCAGATGTGCAGCACATCTGTTAGTGACGGCAGCTGAACCAATCAGCTCAGTATGGAAGATGACAAACACACACTGACCTCTCGATGGAAAGTTTGAGTATTAAAAAAATAACAAGACGGACCAGCCGACCAACATGAAGGATTCTGCACATCGTGACAGAAGGAATTTTCTTTTCACCGAAGCACTTCCAGCTTAAAATATCACAACGATGCCAAGTGGACAAACTGCAGACCTGTTAGTGTTGTTAATAACATAGTTTTGGTTCCTCGTGTCAAAGACTTGAAGAAGAGTGACAGAGAGTGTTAGACTGCTGCAGGATCAGTGCCACCTCCACAGACCTGTGAAGAAAATGATTGTTTGACAGATGGGCTCAGATTCAGGATCAGCTGAGGAGTTTGTGGCTGACAGAATCCTGCAGGTACAGAGCAGAGCCCATCATTAGCATGCAGGACTGTCCCTGGGGGGGTCGGCTCATTCAGGAGGTTAATCAATGTTTACATGTTCAATAAACATGTTAAGTGTGTAAATTTGCCCTTTTCTCTCGAGTCTGTTTGCTCATGAAATGAAATTTGATTCGTTTACATTAAAAATGATGTTTAATGGTGATTAATCCAAATTAATCCACAGTAACCCTGTGATGAGTCTGATTAAACATTTTCATTAACAGCAGTAATATAGATTATATATGATTATATATTAGTGCACACTTAGCTTTTAGTATATATGTTTGTTACAAAGTTGTATTTACAGCAGAGAAGCTGAGTTAAAGACTGAAAACTATTCAAAGTCTCTTTGAATTGAAGCGTTTAACATTCTTTGTGTTTATTCTGCATTGACTTCATTATATGGTGTAAACGTCTGTTACAGGCTTAAATATAAAGTTGGAAAAATGTAACTGCAGCTATTGATCAAGTAATTGTGATTAATCAGGATTAATGACAGAAGATTGTGTCATTAATTAGTCATGTTTTAATCTACTGACAGCACTAGTGTTCACTCTGGTGCCTCCAACTGTTTTACGCCCTTTCAACACCTTCGTGGTCAAAAGTGTACACGCACAAAATCTACAATAAAATCCTCACGCAGCAATAGGACAGACACACAATCCATTTATCTCTGTGTCTCAAACACACACACGTGTATTCAAAGCCTCGATTTGTTCATATTTCATCTGTTGTGTTTTTATCTTCAGCGTTTTCAGTGTTGCTGCATTTACACCAAAAATGTTTCCATTGATGAATCAGATTGATTTGAATGTGTTTCATCCATACAAATCCCTCCCTGGTGGTCACATGACTCTATAACATAACAGGAGTCATGTGACAAGAGTTTCATGCTGTAAAATGTCAAAATGGTTGAATGTGGTGGAGTAAAAATGTGAGATGTCAACGACTTTTCTTCAATATGAAATGTTTGCAGGGCCTGACAGGAAGTGGACGGACGCTCTGATCACTTCCTGTTTGCTGAAGTGGGTTTTCAGTTGTTTAGAAACCAAAGGCTTGTTTTAAAAGACAGTTTAAATGGGACTGAGGGAACGACGTGTTTGTAGTTTATATCCAACAACATCGAGCAGTTTAATCAAAGAGTTCATGTTGCTAACAGCTCACCTCTCTGCAGCAGACACAGGCTGGACTTTAAAATGAATGAGACAATCTTTAGACCCGTCACTCTGTAAGGACACAGAGCTGGGTGGAGGTCCAGGCTGGTTCCTGTGAATAATGATGGAGCAGTGATGTGAGTGCTGAGCTGTGACATGGAGAAGAGTCATGGACAGTTAGAGATGGTCATCTCACCTCTGCACTTTGGTCTGGCTCTCATGTTCCCCACACAGAGTGCTTTTAGAGGGAGGGACTCCCTCCTCTCTGTCCTCACACTGATCCATGCTGCTCAATTCAGCTCACACACACTTTCTACCTGCAGAGGAAACACAAATCATTCATGTGCACATCAGCTGAAATCCTCCTTTCATCATGTGTGCTGTCCAAATATCAGCTGCTTCTTTCCTGCTTCATCTCAGTGTCAGCTGGATGCAGTCAGACAGCAGTGTGAGGCAGAGGAAGCTGCCATCAGCTGCTCTGCTATCAGTCCACTAGATGGAGCCTGAAGCACACACGATGCATTCACTGACACACACTGATTCACTGTGACTGGAAGCTTCAGTCAGTCCAACACGTGTGAACAACATTTTAAACATTTCAGCTGATCCAGGATTCAAAGAGGATCAGCAGAGTTAAAGCTTCACACTAATTCTTCCTGCTGAGTTTGCAGAGAACTGCACACACACTGATTCACTGCTAATGAGAAGCTTCTTCCATCCAGTAATTCATCATCCATCAGCTCTGCTGCTGCTCTCAGTCCTGGACTCTGATCACACACTAAAAGCAGCTTTTTAACTCGTGTCTGTAAGAACTCTTAGTGTTAGCTTAGCGTTAGCTTAGCTTTAGCTTAGTGTAAGCTTAGTGTTAGCTTAGTGTTAGCATGCTGTGTGCTAGCTTAGCGTCAGAGCTCTGCAGGTGTCTCGTGTGTAAATATTAATCACAGTGACAGTAAAGGAGGTAAAGGGCTGTGACGTCATCACGTACGCTGCGTCCTCTGTGGGCTCTGAGTGAACTCAAAGTACAAACTACAAGTACACAAACACGAACGTAGCTCAGAGTGGCGGACACACTCGGCCTCGTTGGTCCAGCTGTGAGTCCGTTACCGTGAACTATGGAGCGGCAGATTTGTGCTGAACTAAGCTGCACACAGCTGATGTTAGCCAGGAAACATTACACACTGACTTTAATGGAGAGACCGGAAATACAAACACACACAGTTTGTTGTGTGAAGAAATCAAACACGAGCTGAACAAACAGTAAAGTTCCTAAAGACAAACTGTTAAAGGAGGAAACAAAGCAAACTTACAGTTTCTTCACACCAACAACAAGCTCCACTCCACACCTGGACACTAAACACGGACACACAGGTGAGCTGCTTCCTGGAAGGAGGCGGGACTCCACCTGAAACTCAGCACAGGTGGGAGGGGCTCAGCTCTGTGTGTGCTGATGTGTTAACTTTAAAAATATGCCGTCTGACTGCTCAGACTGAGTCAGAGTAAAGTTCACATGCTGACGTGTGGAGACATGAAACCTTGTTGTAGCTGCAGGTGTGAACACACTGATCCCAGATCAGCTCTGCTGTATTTGTAACATGAACATTTCTGCTGCAAAGCTTCAAATGTTCAGCATGTTTCTCTGTTTCCAGTCTATAGATCCAGTCACACTTTCTACCTTCACCTGTGCAGTAAAGACTGAGAGCAGAGCTGAAAGCAAGCGTCCAATCAGTGAGCAGCATCAACACCTGAGCTTCATTCAGACTCTGTTATTGAAGATGTTGTTGGTACAAAGTTCATCTGCTGCTCACATGAATCCATGAAAGATTTATTTCACTGAATGTTTCTTCAAAGCTCATTTCAACCTGTTGAAGTCATGAATGAAAGTGCAGACTGAGAGTGGATCACATGATGTTTGAGGTGTGTCATGTGACATGTTCAGTATTGTCACACATGTCTAGATTGTCCCTGATATCATAACTGCTCAAACACTGATGATTATATTTGAAGAATTATTCCTGATGGCAGCAAAGTTTGAATGGAGCTCTCTGTCTGTGCTGATTTGTCGCCCTCTGGAGGTCAAAGCACAAACTGCATGATGTCACTGTAACCACCACAGTGACAGGAAGTGTTTTTATGACTGAAACACTGAAATGATGCTAACGGCTGTCATTAGGCTCACTGACAGCAGTGCTGATGTGTTCATGTCAAACACTGGCTCAGGTCAGACTCCTTCATCCTTCTCCAGCGTGAGGCCGCCCTCAGACCCACAGGAGCTCTGACCTTTGACCTCCTGACCCTAACCATTTTTTCTTGTTGCATCTTTAAATGCAAATCCTGTGAAATGGTCAGGGGCGGCTCTAGAGAAATTTTCTTAGGGTGGCAAAATCAAAGCCTTTTCCCCCCAAACACATATGCAGGTGGTTACATGTGGTTAAAATGATTCAAATGCAGTAAGTATGCACGTTTTTCATATAAATATAGTCTATAACTTAATTATTGTCTGTACCCACATGATTACACACTTTAGTTACATGAAACATGTGAGTTTTGATGTTATGTACTGTACAGCCTGTATATTAAATACATATGTAGCCCAATAAGTATAAACTCCAGAAAGCTACACAACATGGGGCGCTTCATTTACAAACACAAGTCTAACTTAAGTTTCACTGTTTTTGTTAGAAAACAGTCACATTGTTGCAGCTTAAATGACACAAAATGTCAGAAATCTGCACTGTCATGAACAAACATGTAAACCTCATTTTTCATGATTTGTTGGATTCACCCTCTGAGGTCTGAAATACAACCGGACATTTGTGACTCCTTTGAGTTTACGTTTGTATTTCACCCTCAGATTGTTTCATTTTATTTTTTCCTCCTCTTGCTTTGTTTGGTATCTTTTCAGCTCAACTGAATTTAGTTGTTTTTTCACTGACATACTGCATTAGTATTACTATTACTATTAATGTAACTATTACTGATCTGAAATCACACAAAGAACCTAAAATCCTAGCAGTATTTTTTACTGTAAAAAAACCACAGACGTGTTGGGTAAATGTTTATAACTTGAAATGCAAATATAAATTGTACATTTTGTAAACAGATACAACTATTTATCTAAAAATGCAGCCAATACACCTGCTGTTTTTTCATTTTCTACAACCATTTAAAATAGCACTCACCTTCCTTCATTTCCACAGTGTAACATCCACCCACCTGTGTAAAATCAGAAATTCCCATGGTGTTGTTCAAAATGTGCTCTGGCACAATCATAAGCATCGCTTGCTGCTGAAAACAAGAAGAAAGCCGTCCTGCTATGGGCTGAACCATTTGTTAATGTGGAGGGGGGGACACTATGGAATATATCCAGTTCTAGCATTTATATTCACTGCTGACTGTAACTACGCTCAAACTGTTAAACTTATTTTAATAAACAACACTGTCATATGCAAAACTGGGGTGGCACTTGGGGTGGCAAGGGATCATTTTAGGGTGGCACTTGCCACCCCATGCCACCCTTCTAGATCCGCCCCTGCTGATGAAGCCAACAGGTTCGCTTCATTTGCAAAAAGCAGATATGAGTTTCTGAGGCCACAGTCTTCTGTGGCTGAAGGGGAATCAGGGGAAGCCCTGGAGGAGTCCACCACCCACCAGAAACAGGTCTGAGCTCTCACTGCAGTTGTAAAGGGGCTACACAGCCCACATGAGGCTGAGGGATGCAGCCTTCTGTCAGACTGTCACTAACACAGAGAAACACCCGTGTACACTCATACTCATGGGCACATACACCAATCAGCCTCGACCCTTTCTTCCTTTGCATTTGTGGTTTGGTGCCATAAATGCACAACATAGAAGAGCCACCTCGACGGGACAACACTCAGCGGTTCATCTGTCTCTCTTCCACAGCATGTCTTTGTCCTGTCTTCCTTCTCTCACCCCAACCAATCACAGCAGATGGCCCCGCCCCTCCCTGAGCCTGGTTCTGCCGGAGGTTTCTTCCTGTTAAAAGGGAGTTTTTCCTTCCCACTGTCGCCAAAGTGCTGCTCATAGGGGGTCATATGACTGTTGGGTTTTTCTCTGTATGTATTATTGTACGAGCTACCTTACAGTATAAAGCACCTTGAGACGACTGCTGTTGTGATTTGGTGCTGTGTAAATAAAACTGAATTGAATTAAGAAACAACTCTTAGATTCCTCACATGATTCTCCTGTATTCCTACGGGACGCCAAGGTAATATAACATGGAAGTGTGTCACAGTGCCTGGTGGCCACATGTTACCCATAAACTGTCAACCTGACCGTACTGTAGCTACGTCCAAAGACTAGTTAAAGATTAAAGCTTTTTGGGGGGTTAAATCTGACATAAATAAAGAAAGAATAACATTAAAGTCGATTCTTTTGATCACTGTAGTTCTACTTTGAGGATATGACGTGTAAAAACCCTCAGTCGTGGCTGGTGGATCTCACATTCCTGGTCTTTGTAATTCCAGTTCAATGAAGCCTCATTTTCACCTTTTTCCAGGTAAATTTTCCCAACTGTTCTAATGTCCATGCTGTGGCATTGTCCCATCATTTGTATTTCCTGTTAATGGATTTTTAATATGGTCTGGGAAATTACTATATATGAGTAACTTCCTGTTGTATTGCAGCTTAAGGCCATTGTCACTGAAATAAAGCCCGAGTTGTAATAGTTTGCATCCAGAACGAGGAAAACGAAGAAACCCAAACACTGCTCAGTGGATGAGTCCGTCCTGGAATAAATACCAGGACAAAACTAAAAAGAAGAGCTTGTTTCCTCGAAGCAACAACAGAAAGCTCTTTGTCTCTACAGATGTTTCTGGGAAACACGTTAACAATATTTAAACATTTGTTCTTAATAAACGTTTTTACTTAATGATGCTTTATGATATTTCTATCTGACCTAATGCAGCAGCGTATCCACATGAACTCTGCAGTGTTTCTACCCAGAGGCCACCGTGGTCCTTCTTTACTAATGCTGAGGGTTTTCTCCCAGCCGTGATAGCCTTTGACAGGTAAACTGAGTCATTCCAGCCCAGTGCAAAAATAACCTCCCTGTCTGCTCTTAACTTCACGCATCGATGCTAAAACGTTGCATAACTGAACCTGCAGACTGTGATCCTGTAGCTGTCGAGGAGAGGGCTTGATGCCGTCCATCTTCTGCTCAATTAACAACGCCTGCAACCTTTTGAGCCTTGGTCCTGCTACAGTCACAAATATAACATCATCACTCTTTATTTGATCCACTACACTGCTGTCATTTCTGTTATGGCCCCACAAGGTCACTGAATTCTGTCATTCTTCTCCAATCCATGGTTTTCAGTCACTGGTGGGCAACATTACTCTACCACGACTGCAAACAGTGGACAGTTGGTAGGTAGTCCTGCAGGACGCCTGTCTCGAGCCAAGGCTACTTGGAACATCTCTCCATGGAGGAACAATGAAGACATGAAGAGAAACTATAAATCTTTGGGACTTGTGCTCCAACAGCTTTGTTTAAAGGCCTGAAAGTGGCGACGTCTCTCCCAGAGCTCCAGCTCAGTGACATCTATGTGTGCCTTGTATGCTTCAGCTGACGCTGCTGCCAGGATGAAAGCTGTCAAACCGAGCACAGCTACATGTTCCACCTGGATGGGTAAATAATGTGTTTGAGGTGAGAACAATCAGGAAAGCTCGCCAGCGGCTTTACTTCCTGAGGAGGCTGAGGAAGTTTGGCATGAACGCCAACATCACCTCAAATTTCTACAGGTGTGCAGTCGAGAGCTTGCTGACGAGCTGCATCACAGTTTGGTACGAAGCTGCTCTGCCAGCAGCCGTAAATCACTACAGAGGGTGAAGGCAGCAGAGCACATCACTGGCACGAGGCTTCCTGCCATTCAGGACATTTATCTCCAGCGGTGCCTCCATAAAGCACACAGCATCATCAAGGACCACAGCCACCCAGCACATCAGCTGTTCTCCTTGTTACCATCGTTACAGGAGTCTGTCTGCTCGGACTACAAGACTCAAAAACTGTTTCTACCACCAAGCCATACGACACCTCAACCACAACACTTAAACACACACAACACAGCACTCAGAAGCTACCTGCAGCTTCACAAGTACTCTGTTTAATCTGCACTGGTCACTCCACTTTATTGTCATTGATATTTATATTTAAAAGTGCAATACTGAAATTTTCTGCTGCTCATTCCTGTGCAATGTCCCATCTGCCCTCCCGTCATATTTCTCTTCAAGATTTTCTTATTTAATCACTAGTGTACATATATTTATAGATACAAATATATTTAGTCATCTTTTCTCTTTTACCATGTCTCTCTAATATTTGCTCCTTACTATTTTTCTATTTTCTTTATTATTTTATTTTATTATATTTTCTCCTACTGTATCAAGCTGCCGAGTGACTGCTGCTCGTCAAACACATTTCATTGCAATGTTGACCCTGTGCTAACTTGCATATGACAAATAAAACTGAAAACTGAAAAGAAGAAACTGGTCGTTGTTAAAGGAAAGGTAATCTCCACATAAGCAGCTTAGATGACCTTCCACGTGTAAATCTTACAATGTGTTGACTTGGACATGAACAGTGTAGGACCAGAAAAGTCCCAGCAGTGTTAATTTGTCACATTAATGTAAAATGAAGTATTTTTCTGATGTTGGGTTAATCGTTCCTACAGTTTAAATGAGCCGTCACTGATGTTCACATGTGGCAGCCATACTCTACGGCTTCTGTAAATAAACACTGATTACTGAATCCAGTTTTGGCTACATTAAACTCAAAGACGTTCAAAGGATGGCTGGAAAGCTACAGACTGCAGTACTGTTTGGCACCAGTAGCAAAGTATGTCTGTTGTGGAGTTGTAGACATGTAACTTGAACATGTTTGTAACTTTTTACTAGCATTTTGTTTACTATGTTTCAGCTCTATGGCACTAAATGGGGGACTGACCACGTTTTTGACCTTGACTGGACTTACTGGGTCCAGTAAAGATATCATAGCCAAAGGTGGCTCTGCTTCCAGTTCTGGCTTATAGGAAGATCTCTGAAGGTTGGGTGTAATCCTCTCCTGACTTTGGATCACTCTCTTAGATCTAAACCTCCAGCTCTGGACTCGCCATCCTCAAAGACTGCTCCATAAGAACACAGGCATGTGTGAACAGCCCACTCCTCCTTTGGTCAATGGCACACACTTTTAGACAATGTGTATTCAGCATCTGGCAAGAGTGGAATCAACTGGGGCTCTTTCTAAATTGGCGTCACCATTGATTGTGGTGGTGGCAGCAGCTCATTCTGCTGGCTCTGTGTAACAGGGTCATAAATCACATTGTTATAATGTGTTCTAAACCCCCAAACTGCTCCTTTTATACCTGACTTTTAGGACCTCCAAGCCTGTAGTTGTGTTCATTATCAGTTAGAGCCCCTCCTCGTTCTTTTCTTCTTCTTCGGTGCAATCCTATAAATACAGTGTACCCCTTTTGCCTCTCCCCTTTTCTACAATCCCCCTGTGGGAGAGGTGGGTGTCATTTCTTTCCAACACTTTAAAACACACATATAATGCATATTTAGCCACCTGGATGTTTCTGGTTGCAATTTTAGTTCGATTATTGTCATTATTAAGCCTGTTTTTGTTAGATGTTATAAGTGTGTAGTATGTGTGTATCATAAATGTGTTTTAGGCGCCATAAATGCTAGCATGAATATATACTCCTTGCTAGCTTGGGAGCTGTGGTGGGTTGAACTAACCCTCTTCCCCACTGTTTGTATTTGGTCGTAGGAGCTGGAGTGGGCAAATTATTTACTGGGAGGTCTTTCTTTCTTTTACCTTTTTTATCAGACACAACGCAGAATCACACCGGTTACATCTGCAGCTCATCCATCACCTGTTCTTCCCATCACTTAATGTTTTTGCTGCAAGACGTTGGAGTGAGTGCCATCTATTTTGCTGTTGTTTGGAGGCATTTTAGTTCAGTGAGAGACAGGAGGTCACGCAACAAACTGCTCAAACGAGTGGAAGCCGCTGCCCTCTGCTCGTCAGCTGGGAAACCTGGATCTCCCTTGTTGTGTTAACAGACCTCTCTGCATTGAATCATACCTGTTATTAACCTCTGTCTCTCTTCCACAGCATGTCTTTATCCTGTTTTTCTTCTCTCACCCCAACCAATCACAGCAGATGGCCCCGCCCCTCCCTGAGCCTGGTTCTGTCGGAGGTTTCTTCCTGTTAAAAGGGAGTTTTTCCTTCCCACTGTCGCCAAAGTGCTGCTCATAGGGGGTCATATGCTTGTTGGGTTCTTCTCTGTATCTATGAAGCGCCTTGAGGCGACTTTTGTTGTGATTTGGCGCTATATAAATAAAATTGAATTGTCAGGGTCAAAGTTCAGAGGTAAGTTTGTTTAGCAAATGAATGACAATAAATCATACATGTTTGCTGATTCACAGGTTAACAGCCTGGAGGAACAGGGCTGTGTCGTTCCTGTGATGCGATTCAGCTTTATTTCAGCCACTCAACAAAACAACATTATATTATATTTAATATATATTAAATATGTGCCAACTGATTCAGTACGTTTCATGTAGAAATATGTGTGGCAACTTTTTGTTGCAGCAATGATCTCTGATTGATGTCTGCTGTGAGGACAGGGGGTGTGCATGTGCTCAAGTCACGTGACACGTAATTTACGCAACATTTGGTCCATTTAAAAGTTACAGTGAGATAAAATCATGTTATGGATTGCACTCAGTATATTGTGCCGACATGGTGAGATTGTGTCTGTCGAGCCGAGGAGAGCGTCGCAGTGCCAAAAGCTGTAAAATGAACTATCAGGCTGGAGTGTGCTGCCACAGCACA
Organism: Astatotilapia calliptera; assembly: GCF_964374335.1. Classification (NCBI taxonomy): domain Eukaryota; kingdom Metazoa; phylum Chordata; class Actinopteri; order Cichliformes; family Cichlidae; genus Astatotilapia; species Astatotilapia calliptera. Next base: position 1,813,746 of record NC_137424.1, on the reverse strand, counting down.
GAGCAGTCACAGAGTCCTGCAGGCAGAAGAGGAGTGATCGTGTTAGCCACCTTACAAAACAAAAAGACATGAAGTGAAAAGCAGAGCGCAGAGTGAGGCAGAAGAAGACAGACTGGGCCAAGTCCTGCATGTGCGAGAGCGAGCGAGACCCGGGACAACGTCATCCGCCTCGCCTGGACTAGTCCGCCGGCCGGAGGAGGGACAGTGGCTGCACTGTGCAGCCGAAGACTCACTTTGATCGCGCAGGAAACGAGCGACACAACCGGTCCACCGTCCGTGCAAACTGCGCCAGGCAGCGTATTGCAAGCTGGAGGACACCGAGGAAAGTCACAGTAGGAGCGGCGCTTAGTGAGAGGTGATGTCGGGGGGACATGGCTTCTTCTCCGGTCACCCCAGCATCGCTTGAAGGAGAAACACCTTCACCCACCGGGAACGAGGAGCCCGCGACCACCCGACAGGTACGACACGCCTCCGAGACCCTCTGCGCGCCCGGTAACGTTGTAACGTTTTACCGAAGTTCATTCGCAAACACACCAGTTTAAGATGGACCCGAGAATCAGCACACGGGAGCACTGGTGTCTGACTCAGCAGAAACGGCTCGACGTGCGTGTAATGCTTCGTATTTGATAACGATGGAATAATTCTTTAAAATAAGCACACAGATAAACACTGGTGGGTGGAAAAGTTCGTGTTTTGGTGAAATGAGTCCCGCCTAGTCCGGTCTACACCTCATTCAGCAAACATCTGAGTCACCCTGAGACGCCAGTGCGCGTCCTTGTGATGCAAAAAGCCGTAAGTGACACGCTGTTTACACGCAGGAGCAGTTTAACACATGCAGGTTGTGCCAGTAGGCGTTTCCTTCAATGTGACACCAAACGTGTAAATCAGTGCTGGGAGCGGATGTTGGACCTGATCAGTCTTAATCTGACAAACTGTAGTTCCTGCTCTGTTTCTAATTCAGCCCCATGACAGACAACCAGCATGTTCTCCTGTCACGTGTTATTGACACGCACATATTTAGTCCGTGTGTGGGATGTTAAAGGTGAGTTTGTTCAGGGCACGATCAGACTGAGGCCATTTCAACAGGTACAAGGAAGTGTTAGTGTGGTTACTACGGCAGCACTGATGCCCTGATGAGTGCACATGGCTGGAATGAAAAGTCAATGCTATGTATAGCATGAACTACTTGTTGTCTAAGGCGGTGCAGAGAGTGAGCAGGAAATATCTGAGGTTGGATATTTCAGTACATACAGAGCTGTGCAGAGACATTAGGATCTTAAACTATTGTCTGTATCTGGCAAAGCGAGAATCTGAGCCTTGTGTACAAACTGTCTGGTGTTTGTTCTGGCAGGAATATGAAACTACTGTGCACAGCATGCTTATTAAGATGACCCAGGACCAGGTCATCTTGCAGGATGGTAGTGTTACATCGAGAAGGTTCCTCTTTAATTGTTGGATTTCTGTGTGAGTTTTCTCCCTGTGCCTCTGTGGCCTCTCCCCACAGTATCTGTGTTTGTGTTTAAAGTGTTTAAAGTACAGCACTAGATGATCGTATGGGTGAATGTGACTTGTTGTAAAGCACTTTGAGTTGTTGTCTGTTAGGTATTTTAGTACCATGGTAGCATTTACTGGATATTGTTTTATAGTGACATTATGCAGGAAAACTCTGTCATTCAATAAGGCCCCTTTGTTTTAGTTATTTTTCTCTTTGACCCAAGAATTGATGTGTGAGAATCACAGGCTGGTACAAGGTTGAAATACCACAGAGATCACTCCCTCAGCTACATTAGTTTCTTAATCTTTTAGGAGACGCCTGTTGAAGGCCAAATGGTTTGTTCCAGATTTCACTAATGAAAGAACTCTTCGTTTTGTGCCTTGAAAATATGTCGCTGAGATAATCACAATTGTAGCTGAACTGATACACTACACAAAGGATGCTTCTTCACCCATGGGCAGGAAGACGCTGCCTTATCTTGGTCTGTACTGGTTTAAACTGATAATCTGCTGTCTCATGAATTTTACCCTCTATATAAACTGTTGTACTTGTGAATAAAGTTGAGTCACTTTGGGAAGACAATCTAAAGCAGTCTCTGTTTTCTTGTTCTCCCAAGCTGCTCCCGAGCTCGTACTAACACGCTGAATGGCATGCTTGAATATTACTTGAGAATATATTTGACTGTGTTACAGACTAAGGGACATTCTCTGCTGATAGGTGAAGGTACATTCTCTGCTGATAGACGTCCACGCCTCGAAGGAAGTCGATCCACGGATTAGGCCCTGGAAACCGTTTCCTTCAATTTTGGTGTCAGAAGTGGGATCCTGACGAAGGTAGGCACTCGTCTTTTATTTTATAAGACTGTGTTATGCCTTTCTCAGTGATCCACATAGAAACGGGATACGCTGACGAGGCCTTCTTCAGTGGCCCACATAGTAACAAGTGGGATACACTGAGGAGCCTTCTTTAGTGGCCCACATAGAAACACAGGAAGTTGCCTGTTGTTTTGTAAATAAAAGCAGAAAGGACACAGGAAGTTGCCTGCTGTCATAAACTAAGAAGTTGCTCACCAGCAGAAAGGACACAGGAAGTTGCCTGGGGTCATAAAACGAGAAGTTGCTCGTTAAAAAGTGAGAAGTTGCTCACTAAAAAGATAAAATTGCTAGCAAAAAAAAAAAAAATCAAGTAACCTCAGGTGTGCCACAGCAAAAATAAAAACTAACTTAAATCCTTCAAAGCGTCTAAACCCCTCTGGAAATCACTGACCATGGGTCAGAATAATTCAAAGACCTTAGACGGGTCCGATAAAAACTCAAAATTAACTGTAAAACCGAAAAAAATAAAATATAAAATCACAAATAGCGGCTCAGTACGACTCCCACTTCCGGTTACGTTCAACCCACGCTCGCGAATCAATGAAGACTTCCATGATTACGTATCCAGAACATGCGGAAGTGCTTACGTGACTGATTTCGTCTCGAACTTAAGAACTATAACTTTAATGCATCCTAATGTATTTCCGGAGCCCTATCCCGAACGATTATCGCCAGAAAACAGGTCAGTAGAAATGTTAAATACTATTTGTGATAAGGAAAGTAGGCTGATTAAAAAGTCCTGTAAAACATATATGATAGAATGTCGTGATGTGACCAATCGCATGCTACCACTATGGAAAAAAGGACCCGAGCCAGACGTAAATGCTTTAAATCAAGCCAGTGTAGGCTCTAGTAAATCCACTGCAGAAAAAACTAGCCTTATATGCCCATCCGTTCAACCTACGGCTCCGCCGCCTTATGATGAAAAGACAGAATTAATAGCTGCTGCGGCGGCTGCACGTCACCAGCGCGTATATCCTGATATAACAGCAAAATCCCAAAGGAGTGAGGAAGGCACTGAAATGACACCTAAATCAGAAGAAGATGACTGGTTTAACCTAGATCAAAGACAGGAACGAGAATACACTGAACGAGAAAGAGAGTTACAGGAACATAAAAAGCAAACAAAACAGTTAATGGCAGAGTGTGAGGAAATCATGAAAGATCCTTTAACTGAACGTACGGAAGCTGAACTGCAGCAAGCCGTTTCCGTCATAGATAATCATGTTCAGCGCCACACTAGAGTAGCGAATGGTTTGACTGTGCCAAAAGCAATAACTAACACCAGAAATTTAATAAGGAACTACTTAAAGCAGAAAAAAGAGGAAAAAACTCAAGAGGGCCCCCACAAAAACACCCGTTATAAAGAAAAGCAGGGATCACAATTTAATGACGTCAGCACCTCCCTCCCGTTCATGATAATAGGGGACATGTGTTGCATTCAACCCCCTAAAATTTCAGAGTTAGCAGCAACCATTAAAGAACTTCCCGATCCTCTACAAAATCCTACAGCCTTTGTTTCTGCATTACAGAGAAGTACCAGATACCACCACTTGGGTGGGCCTGACTATAGATATATATTATGTCAACGAATCCCAGGTGTGACTGAATCTCAGCTTATTGAAGAAGTAGAGGAACTAGACCCTAAAAATGACCAAGCGGCCAACACCACCTCGTTTTTGTGGATAAACGATGACAAAATCACAGCCTTTTTTCAAAATCTAAAGAAATTTCTGCTCACAATGTCTAGAGATAAAATTGATTTAAATGCAGTAACCATGTGTAAGCAAAAGCCAGATGAATCCACTCTAGTTTTTATGAAATGTTTCACACACTGCTGGACTAATGAGGCATGCATGCCTGAAGGAGGAAATGATCAGATTTTCATAACAACATTCTTAAACAATATTCATCCAGAATGTTCACAACTATTGAAGCTGACTGCCACTGATAATCTCTATGACATGAAAATAAAGAACTTTATCACACTTGTCAAAACAAAAGCTGGTGCAGATCTTTTCCCCAACAGCACGAAGGCTAAAAGTGTTAAGATTATGTTGAATTTTGATGTTGAAGGCTCAGAGGAAAGTGAAAAAATGATGTATGCAGGGGCCCCGCCCCCTCAACAAGCGCAGCAGGGAGATTTCAGAAGGAGAGATAGGAGTGGAGACGTATGTTTTTACTGTGGAAAAATAGGACACTGGAGGAGGGAATGCAAATCAGCAGCACATAGGTCTCAACCACAAAACACAGGACCAGCTCCTGCCACTAGGCGTCAGCAGAGCTCTTACAGACAAGGTAACTGGCAACGCAGACAGGAATCACATCAAAGAAACGGCCCCTTTGCACTTAGGCAGCAACCTTATAATCCACATTTTAATCCCCACCCATATGATAACGAAAGACTGGACCGACAATAGGGAGGCCCAGGTGAAGATGAGGGACAGTGTGAAGCACTACACACAATGCTGCATTTGCAATTGTCCCGTAACACAGAAAGCTTGCCCATGTTAGATATAGAGATAGGTGAAAAGACTTATTCCTTTTTAGTTGACAGTGGAGCCACTAAAAGTTCACTGTCTGGAAAATTCTATAGTGGGCCTGTTTCCTCTGTGTGCATCAACACCATGGGAATAAACGGAACTCTAGTGCAATGCCCCAAAACTCATTCTCTAAAGACACGCTGGGGCCCAAAACCAGACGAAATTACATATCATCCATTCATAATTATTCCAAACTCGCCTGTGAATCTATTAGGCAGAGATTTAATGGCAAAAATGAACTTGTGTATTTCATTTAACACAAAGGGTGAAATGTTTGCAGATACTGATAACAGCTATGTTTTCTCTGCCCTATGCACCGACACCATGGAGAAGGAACAGCCTCTGTGTCAGCTGGACGCCTCAGCGGAGAATGAACTCAATATCCATCTGACTGGTATCCCACGTCACACTCTGTGTCAAAAACATGTGCAAACACCGTTACCAGGTAGCCCCATGCCTGGAAGCCACATATTTGTTTCTCTCACACTGTTCAACAACATGATAACTGCACACACCAGTGAAGGCCAAACAGTGGTTTTGTCACATAACTCAGACATAGGCTATGACATTACGGCACCATGTCGACACACAGATCTAACCTACCCCATACACTGTACTATCTCTGCTGTCACATTGCCAGCTGAATATCAAAACATGACATTATGGTCAAGAGGTGAGAATGATGTAGGATTTATTGACTGTACACCTTATCATGCTCAGCTGAAAAACAACAAGCCGGTATATGTCAAGCAATATCCCATTTCCGCTGAAAAAGCCGCAGCCTTAGACATCATCATAGGAGATTTATTGACAGCTGGAGTAATAAAGCCCACAGTATCTCCATATAACACTCCTGTCAATCCTGTGCCAAAGCCTAACAAACCTGGCGTATGGCGTTTCACACAAGACTTAAGGCAAGTTAATGCAGTCATTATGCCTCTGCCACCTCTCGTCCCAGATGTTCCCAGCATACTGACAGGTATTCCAGCAACAGCTACACATTTTACTGTGGTGGATTTGTGCTCCGCCTTTTTCTCAGTACCTGTGCATGAGGACACACAGCCGATATTTGCTTTTACACATAGAGATAAGCAGTACACATGGACTCGCTTACCCCAAGGCATGGTAGACAGCCCTGCGGCTTTCTCAATGGTGGTACGTGCTACCCTGGACGGCTTCATTCCTCCAGAGGGCTGTACTCTGATCCAGTATGTAGATGATCTCCTCCTCTGTGCTGAAAGTGAAAAACTATGTCAAACTGCCACACATATGCTACTCCAGCACCTCCAACAGACTGGCCACAAAGCATCAGCAAAGAAAATGCAGTACTGTCAGACTTCTGTTCAATATTTGGGATTTACACTGTCTCACGGACAACGTTCCATGACTACAGACAGGGTCAAAGCTGTGACCTCTGTCCCTAAGCCCACTACACAGAAGGAAATGCTGTCTTTCCTAGGCATGGTGAACTATTGCAGACAGTGGATACCAGACTGTTCTTTTCATGACCACATTCTGCGTGAATGCTGCAAAAAAGACAAGCCTCCTCGAATACTGTGGTCAACAGAAATGACTGCCTCTTTCAATGCATTACAGGGAGCGCTGACCTCCGCCCCTTGTTTGGGTCTGCCTGACTACCACTTACCGTTCCACCTGTACGTCACAGAGAACGGCACAACCTGTGCAGGCGTATTGGCCCAAGAGCATGGCTGTGGCTACCGTCCAGTAGCCTTCTACTCAAAGGTGCTGCCAGCAGTAGTTCAGGGGATGCCGGCCTGCCTGAGAGCAGTAGCAGCTTGCTCTATCATGATAAGGGACTGCGAGAAGCTCACACTCTCACATGACACTATTCTACACACCAATCACCAGGTCACGACCATTCTAGCAAACATAACTACACAACACATGACCGCACAACGTCGCTCAGGTTATGAAGCTACACTGACTTCAACAGCAAATCTCACTATAAAAGCAAGCAGCACACCCAATTCGCCAGCACACTTACTCATTCGTATGCTGTGTTCCTCTGACTGACAGGATGGTTCAGACGACCCTGACGATCATGATTGTATGACACGTATACAGGAATCCACAGCACCACGCCCAGACTTAGAGCAGACACCAATCCCAGACTCAGTCATTGTTTATGTGGACGGGTCCTGTTCAAAACCAAATGACAACTTATTTCTTTGTGGCTATTCGGTGGTGACATTGCCTGACATCATACTAGAGGCTCACTCATTACCATTTCACTCAGCACAAAAAGCAGAGCTCATGGCTTTAATACGCGCCTGTGAGCTCCATGTGGATAAGCGGGTAACAATTTACACTGATAGCCGTTATGCATTCGGTGTGGTGCATGACTTTGGCACATTGTGGAGACAAAGAGGATTTAGATCTGCTGATGGAAAATCGATCGCTAATTCTGACCTTGTTCAAAGACTTTTGCAGGCTATACAGCTGCCATCGGCAATTGCAGTTGTTAAAACGAAGGGGCACAGCACGGCTGACACAGACGAAGCAGTGGGAAATGCTCTTGCAGACGTAACCGCGAAAGCAGCTGCTGCCTCACAGCAACCATCCAGAAGGGAAGTATTATCTTTGCCTTTACAGCTGCCACTTGTCACACTCCCAGACTATTTAGAAACAAATGTTGACCTAAAATTCATACAAGAGCAAGCCTCTGCCTTAGATTACACTTACTGGGAAAGTAATGATTGTACCTTAGATAACAGAGACGGCTTATACAAAAACCTTGAGGGTTTGATTGCCCTCCCATCTTCACTACTGCCAATCCTTGTCCGCCATTTTCACGGTGTGAGTCATGTCGGACAAAGAGGGGTAATAGGAGCAATAAAATCAAGATTTGTAATCGAGAAAACATCACACGCAGTAAAACGCATATTAGCAACCTGTCTAACATGTGCACGAACTAATGTAGGAAAACCAAAAGCAAAACATCAGCATTTACCACAACCAGATTTCCCATTTCATACATTACAAATTGATTTTACACACATGCCAGCACAAGGAAGCATCAAGTACTTACTGGTAATAGTGGACCAATTTAGTAAATGGGTAGAAGCTTATCCAACATCAAAAGAAACTGCAGAAGTAGTCTGTCAAAAGTTGTGCAATGAAATAATACCCAGATTTGGAATACCTCACCAAATTAACAGTGATAGAGGACCTTCATTTACATCAGAAGTAATTCAAAAGTGTGCTAAAACTCTAGCAATAGACTGGAAATATCATGTGCCATACCATCCTCAGAGTTCAGGAGTTGTAGAAAGAATGAATAGGACCATAAAAAATCGCCTGACTAAAGCAATGATAGAAACAGGAATGACCTGGGTCAAATTACTTCCTCAAATCCTCTGCGAGATTAGAATGACTCCATCCGCAGCAACCAAATTATCTCCATTTGAAATAATCATGGGAAGACCGTTTCCAACACCATGGTCAGCCTCCAGAGGGGCACCGCTATTGGAAGGGGACATAGACACTGCATTGTCTGACTATGTTCACAATCTGGTAGAAACACTGAATAATAACTATCAGAAAGTTTGTCTCTCTCAGCCTCTCCCTTCCATAGATCCAACCCATCCGTGGAAACCAGGAGATGCGGTGTTGGTAAAGTCGCTAAAACCAAGGGCACTCGGGGAGGCCGCGTGTTCCAGCCCCCAGACTGTACTTGCAGTGACGAGAACCAGCATCCTAACAGACGGACAACCTCAGTGGATTCATGCCAGCAGGGTTAAGACCAGCCCCACCAAACCACCTAAGGCGTCGGATCAAGTAGATGACGACTCAGGCGAGCCAACGCCCGGATCCAACACACCTACACACACACAATCACTGATTAACACACAACGCCTGAAAGAGCCAAGACTCAGAAAGCCCTTTGATCCCCCGCCTGAACAACAACAAGGTACTCGAACATCCAGCAGGAACAGAAAGCCTAGAGTACCACACAATGTCTAACCTGATAAAGATAGACTCGTTTCATCCTGATAATGGAGAAAATGAAATGCCCATTGTCATCACACGACGCTTATACGGTGTCTCTCGAACCTGGGACCAGGCCAGAAGACGACTAAAGAACTGTCTTTTTTATATATTTAGGTTATTAATCATATCTACCGCATTAACCTTAGGATTTTTATTTACTATTTCGTATTGTAAAGTGCAACCCTGTTCACATTTCTGCAAGCCACATTTTCAATGATAACCCATATAGCTACTAGTACAGCTACTTCAATGTATTTGCAATTAGCACAAATTGATCCTGAGGATGTGCCAGATGTTACCAATGATGTTACTGATGTGTATATTGAACATTAGGTTGTGAACTATTACATTTTATGATTTGCTTTTTATATTATGTTATTACATTTGTGATTTTTCCTTTCTATTTGAGTTATTATTTTTAAAAATAATAAAAGAGGGGAACTGTTAGGTATTTTAGTACCATGGTAGCATTTACTGGATATTGTTTTATAGTGACATTATGCAGGAAAACTCTGTCATTCAATAAGGCCCCTTTGTTTTAGTTATTTTTCTGTGTGATGTGTGAGAATCACAGGCTGGTACAAGGTTGAAATACCACAGAGATCACTCCCTCAGCTACATTAGTTTCTTAATCTTTTAGACGCCTGTTGAAGGCCAAATGGTTTGTTCCAGATTTCACTAATGAAAGAACTCTTCGTTTTGTGCCTTGAAAATATGTCGCTGAGATAATCACAATTGTAGCTGAACTGATACACTACACAAAGGATGCTTCTTCACCTATGGGCAGGAAGACGCTGCCTTATCTTGGTCTGTACTGGTTTAAACTGATAATCTGCTGTCTCATGAATTTTACCCTCTATATAAACTGTTGTACTTGTGAATAAAGTTGAGTCACTTTGGGAAGACAATCTAAAGCAGTCTCTGTTTTCTTGTTCTCCCAAGCTGCTCCCGAGCTCGTACTAACACGCTGAATGGCATGCTTGAATATTACTTGAGAATATATTTGACTGTGTTACAGACTAAGGGACATTCTCTGCTGATAGGTGAAGGTACATTCTCTGCTGATAGACGTCCACGCCTCGAAGGAAGTCGATCCACGGATTAGGCCCTGGAAACCGTTTCCTTCATTGTCTATATAAAGTCTAAATGGAAATCCACTTATGTGCAGAGGACCAGAAGATCCAGCGCATCGAAATAAAAAGTTCTTTGCTTAAACAATGAATTGTGCGATAAAATATTAATTTACAAATTCATTTTTAAGTTATTTTATTTATTCAATACAAAAGTAATTTATTATCTAGTAATTTAATTGAAAATAAAATTCTGTTGGTTTTTGTTTTTTGCCCTTCTCCCCCGTCCCTCTTCTCAGCTGTTTCTCTTTCTTTCTCCCCTTCTTTCCCCCAGTCAAGTCTGTCCCGTATTCAGTAAGTGAAAATAAAATAAACAATAAAAGGTGAATCAAATGGACCATTACGGCAAGGCTGGGATGGTCAATTTGGTAAAGTAAATCCGTTGGGCATCTTTCTTTGCCTTTAGACAACAATTCTGATGCAAAAGAGCCAAACGGGACAGGCAAAAAAATAAAATAAAATAAAATAAATATTTATAAATCAGTATTTGAAAATAAATTATTATTCCATTAATAAATACTTCAAATCAGAAAAAAAAGAAATAAAATCTCAATAAAAACCTCACATCAAAAATCCTTTTCCTGTGTCGTCTCATGTCCAACATCTGTGTAGGCAGAGTGTAAACACAGAGGCTGAATGGCCTTTGGTATAGGTGCAAAGCTAAGACTGTCTAACCAATGACAGAGCTCCTTACCTCGCACCGGCTAATTTGCATTGCTCCGGGATTTTGGAAATTTATCCATTTATTCATTATGATGTGGTTCAGCATCATAATGCTGAACCACAGAAACACACACACACACACACATATATATATATATATATATATACACATATATTAGGGGTGCAACGATATTCGTATCGATATTGAACCGTTCGATACAGTGCTTTCGGTTCAGTACACATATGTATCGAACAATACAATATTTTTAATTTATTTCATCAACTTTCCTTCTGACGATGCTGTCTGTGTTGAGCGCTCAGTGGATCTGCGTTCGACTACTCCGCCTAGGCTGCACTGTCGAGTGCAGATCCACTGAGCGCAGGGCAAGCTAGCGAGACAGAAGTTAAGCTCCTTGCAACATGGCAAACTGAACCTCCCCCACCCTCATTCAGATCTGGCCTTTGGAACTATTTTGGTCTTCATGTGACGTATGACCCTGAAGGTAAGCGAGTCATGGACTAAAGTAAAACAGTATGTTGGATGTGCCATGCAATGCTCAATTACATGGGTGGGAACTAGTGTGTTAGCGCAGTTAGCTCGTTAACGTGTTGACGCCGTCCAGCCCCACGCACGGGGCGATCCGCGGTAGCTTGTTAACGGAGATTTGCCGTGTTGTGGCGTTAAGGTCATTTCAGATTAACGCTGACAGCACTAGTGGGAACACAACGAATATGACTGCACATTTACTCCGACATCATCCTAGTGCAAAGACAAGTGGAAGCAGACAAAACAACAAGCACCATGCTACAAACTTTACCCGAGTCATTTAGACAGCCGTTAGCACAGGATTCTCCTTATGGGGACCTGATATGTTTAATATGCTGCTGAGAATATAGCCCAGAAGAAGCGTATAGTAGAGCTTTTATTTTGAAAGAGACATTTCTCTGTAATAAACTCTCTTTTCCAAAGATGAGTGATTCCTCAATCAGATAGATTTATTTATTTTTTATTACTTTGTTGTTTCAGCAACATTAAATTTAAAAACTGTACGTTTGAGTTAAAATATATATTTATAATTTTAATAAATGACAAATTAAAAAGGCATGAACATTTTTTTGTATCGAACCGTGACACCAAAGTATCGAACCGAACCGTGAATTTTGTTTGTCGTTGCACCCCTAATATATTTGTATATATGTGTGTGTGTATTTATACATCAATCCATTTTCTTGCTTATGGAGTTCAGGGCCTGGGACCTACTCCATGTCAGCTTTCAGTGTTTATGAACATGAACATTATGAACTCATGACTCCCTTGGGAAGCCTATGGTTTTTCATAGGCAGGGGATATTTGTTTTATCACAGTTCATTACCAAACAGAGCAGGGTTCTAGTTGATTTGTGGCTTTTAGGATATTATGTATAGGTGTGTAAAAGTGGAGTGAATATAATTACAAACAGCAATGCTAGTGGAGTGATGACAGACAGGGCGGTTGGGGGGTGGTGAACAGTTTGCCAACAGTTCTGCCCCTGTAGAGAAGGACATCTGCCATTTCTTTTTCCTTTTAGTCAAACAATTCAGGTAGTGATGAAAGAAAATCAGACTGTGGCAGTGCTTGCAGCAGGTAACGGAGTGATAATGCAGAGTTTTTACTGCAGTGGACAGTCCCTAGTGTGACCATCGCTGGAACCAACCAGCTGATTTACACCATGGCAGCAGTCATCAGTGAAGTTCTTGGCTGCAACATGAACGATCTCAAGTAGCAATGCTACTAAACTTGCTGGAGAACTTTTAGTTCAGGCCACTTGATGAGTTTCACACAGTACTGTATATTATTTTATTAGGTTGGCACAAATGTAGGATTGTGTTTGTGATATCACGATGTATCTGTTTCCTTTTCATATTACACTAAAGAGATCATCGCCTACAAGCCTCCGTAAACGAACAGCATGTCTATAAAAGCCCATTCATCATCCGGCCCTCCTGCTCAAACACAACCATGTAGCGCTCATCCCTCCACCCGTCTCATTCAGCATCCACACACATGTTGCAGGGAACGGGAAATAGAGTAGAGCAGCAAAGCTTGATTTTCTTTAGGATTGGTTAAACTAAAAGACGTTGACAAGGAATTTTAAGGGTTTTAGGAAGCATAAAACCGAAATCAGTTGTATTGGATACGAGTATAAATGAGTGCTTAGGCTCATGCAAGAAAAAACATCTTAGACAGGATATGACAAAACGTACTGTGATACAATTCTTCATTACTACAGCTCATTGAGTGCTTTTGTAAAAAGTCAAATCTGTGTGCTCCATTAAACCCTGTAGAAGTTGTTTCGAATGCTGACAGTGGACAAACAAAGTTGTCATTTAGCTTAAAAATTAACAGTAGAAAAGGCCCGATAGGAATCTAACATCCTTGGAATCAAGCTGTGGGAGTGAGTTTTGAAACCTTTCTGTAGGACTGCTTTAAACTTGCCTTCTTGGTGATGTGTTGTCTGATGTCTTGTTTGACTTGAGCAGATTCTTTACGTGCTTTAAGTTTCTAACACATTTGCTTTAACCAGTAATTGAAACTGCTGAGTAGGAAGTACTAAAGTGGGTGTTGAGCATGTTGGGTGTGTCCTTATTACCTGTTTCGATGTTTTCTTTTAATTGAAAGCGTTTCATGAATATGAAATGCTTCTGCGTAATGTTAAACGTTATAAAATATTCTTATGATTTAAACTACTCTGTATTCATGGCTTATTCTTTCCTGGCCTTTCCTGTAAGCACTTTTATGCTCGGTGGTAAAATATCACAGAACTAGCAGTTTGGCGAGTGTCATACCGCCTGGATTAGTGGCTCAGCTGGTAATTCAGAGATTTATGTAGCTGAGTTTGCTGTGTCATGCTGATTTGGGGAGACTGGACACAGACCTGAGTCATTCTCTTCTGGGTGATCACAGTGGTTACTCTCCTCCCTTCCTCATCTCACCCTGCAAAGAAATCTTTGTTGTTCTGCCTTGACCTCTTCCTCTGTGTTAGTTTGCTGTCCTTTCATTAGCTAGCTTTAGGACTTCTCCTCTCCTCCATGAATGTATCCCCACTAATCCCATTACATGCTTGTCCTTGTCCCACATTTATCAAACATACTTTTCAAAATCAAACAGTTAGAAATGACATTCATTACTTCATTATGTAACATGTCCCTGTGATCTAAACAGCCTGTTAGCCCTCGGAGCACATTTAAGTAAATTGAAATAATTGTGCCAATAAATTAGATTTGAAAGCTCTTATTCTAATTTTCTGTTTTGATGATATTTGGGATATGCTGTTTATGTAGAACAGCTAAATCTAGTTCTTTATATTCCCATATAAATGATAAACACACATTATTTACAAAACACTGCCCGGTGGACGCCAAAGGACGGCCTGTTTTGATTACGCTGGGATCTTTTTGGAGCGCACATTTTTGGTCTACGATCAAAGCTGCCACACCACGCTGGATTAATCTCCCAGTAGCTGAGTTTATGAAGTCATAAGAAAGGAATGTCCCACATGTTCCTGCTGTTACACCATATTTGGACTGGGACACCTTTGCTAACCTCTGTTGCTCAATGACACACTGATTTGAATCTGAAGGTGCTGGCGACATATTTGCAGCAGTGTGGGTTCACAGAGGCTGTTTAGACTCTGAGCATGTGACACACCAGTAGCGTGCCACGCTGGGCCTCTCGGGGTGGCGTACAGTGTCACTGTGTGTGTCTATTTAAGTGTTTGTCGTGTAAATGAGGACAACCAAGATATGTGAAGTATAGAGTGGTGTACCACATTGACAGGTTAATGTCAGTGTGAGTGTGTAGCAGTTTGTGTGGCCAGAGAAGGTCAGCAGCCTCCAGAGGACAAAGCGCTTGTGTTCTTCCACAATCGCCCGTTTGATCAGACAGATCATTTGGCATCTGTCAGGCTAAAAACAACAACACAACATGAAACCAAGCATACGCTCTGCAGTCCTGCAGCTAACTCCTGACAGTCTGTCTGCTGTAGGCTGAAGAAATCAGGGGCTCATTCATCTGCACCTGTCAGCGTCTTTATGCTAACAATAGATCAAACAGTATGTGTCCACAGGATGTGTAATGTTGAAGGTTACCGTACATCCTTATCTCCAGCACTGAGAATCAGTTATCACTGATCGCTGTCTCTGCTTTGTTTTGACATGTTTCATATTTATATATTTCATATTTATAAGGTAAATACCCTACAACATTACAGAGAAGAAGAAGTAACCCCAGGCTCGGTGAGGGGCAGCCATCTGCCGTCACCAGCTGGAGGGGATGAGTGGAAGACTCGATAGGCCACTCTTATTTTCATCCACTGCTTTGTTACCTCGACACGATGTTTTGGATCATCGTCATGCTTGAACATCCATCTTCATGGGACGAAGGTTCCTCGTCACAGTACGATATGCGGTCCTGTCTATTGGCCCTCCATGCAGGGAGGTCATGTTGTGCTCTTAGCAGAAAAGTGACCCATGTTTCCACCGCTTTACTGTGGGGGTGGTGTTCTTTGGTTTTTAGTGATTGTAAAGAAGTTTTCACAGACAAACCGTCACAAAAACCCCATTAAGTGCCAACATAACATAAACCTGTAGTTTTAAAATTTTTAAAAAACTTCTCAACAGAAAATCTGTTTAAACAAAAAGGTTTTGAACTGCTTTTTAAAAGAATGGACAGAGTCAGCTGTAGACTGGTGCAGAGCCTTGGTGGTTTCTCTAATCCAGCACAGAGGCCAGTACATTAATCTAAATGCAATGATGGAAACGCATTGATAATTTCTTCCAGTGCAGCAGAGGAGACCATGTTTAGAAATGTTAGGAGTGAGATAAAGATTTTACACAGTTGAAACTCAGAGAAGACTCAAACATTACACCAAGATTTTGAATGCTGAACTTAGCATGTGAACAAAAACAGAATAGAATGCGTTTTATTGTCACTACACACATGCACAATAAGCTTCAGAGCATCTCCTATTCAGTGCAGACGTGGGAAAGAAGGGGGGTGAGTTGCACAGTTCTGCAGCACTATCTACAAATATAGAAACAAAACATAGTGCTATATATTACAGTGTGGGTTACTGCACGTAAATTAAGTGTTGCACAGTGGTGATGATAGTTGTGTAGTCTGTGTGTAGAGGTCCTACATTGGGGGGTGGAACTGTGTTTATCATGTGTGAGTTCAGGTTACGGGTGGAAAAAACTGTTGTGAGTCTGTGGGTCTCCTTGCTGATGCACCTGTAGCGCCTCCCTGAGGGAAGCAGGTTGAACAGGTTAGAACCGGACTGGGAGCTGTCATGGATAATGCTTGCTGCTCTGCTGAGGCAGCGGGAGGAATAAATGTCCATCAGGGAGGGGAGAGGGCAGCCGATGATCTTCTGTGCTGTCTTGACCACACTCTGAAGCCTCTATCCGCCTTAGTGCAGCTGCCGTACCATACCGTGATGTCAGCAGCAGGTTGGAGTTCAGCTTGTACTTCCTGAAGACTCTCAGGAAGTGCAGCCGCTGTTGGGCCTTCTTGACGACCGCTGAGATGTTGTCTGTCCAGGAGATGTCAGCAGAGATGAGGACACCAAGGAACCGGGAGGTGTGGACCCTCTCCACACACTCCCCGTTGATGTAGAGGGGGGCCAAGTCAGTGCCTCCTGACGTTGACAATGACCTCTTTGGTTTTCTTAGTGTTCAGTCCCAGGCTGTTTTCTGAACACCATGCTGCCGACTTTAGGACTCTGTATGCTGATTCTTTCATCCGGGCTGGACTTCTTATTCTTGACTGAAACTTGGCTTTGCCCTGGTGAGTTCTTTTCTTTCTCAGAACCAACCCGATTCACCTTTCTAAGCTCACCCCAGTCCACTGACAGAGGTGGAGGGCCAGCTTCAGTTTTTAAAAACAAATTCACTGTGGTGTGCCTCAAGGATCTGTGCTCGGCCCAGTTCTTTTTCCTTGTACATGCTGCCTTTGGGAGTAATACTTAAAAAATATAACATTTCCTCTCACTGCTACGCCGACGACATAAAAATTTATTTCCCTTTGACATCAGATGTCTCTACGTCTCTGGAACCCCTATTTGACTGTCTAAATGAGGTACAAACGTGGTCACGTCTCTCACACTGAACGAGGATAAGACAAAAGTTATAGTTTTTGATAGTCACACCCCGCTGGAACAACTTACTGATGCCTTAGGGCCCCTTGGTAGCCATCTCTCACTCACTGTTAGAAACCTTGGTGTTTTCCTGGACAGCTCAAGAAATCGACCTCCTCTGTGGTAAAAAACAGTTTCTACCAGCTGCGTCAGATATCTAAAGCAAAGCCATACCTCCCTTTGAAGGACCTTAAAAAACTCGTTCATGGTCTTATCACTTCCAGATTAGACTACTGTAATTCTCTCTACTCGGGCCTCCCACCTTCCTCTATTCACCGGCTCCAGTTAGTTTGAAATGCAGCTGCGCGTCTCTTAACTGGAACTAGAAATTATGCCCACATCACACCAGTTTTAGCCAACCTACGTTGGCTCCCTGTTGATTATCGTACCAATATTCAAAATTCTTTTGCTTACCTTTAAAATTTTAAACAATTTAGCTCCCAGCTATCTACGCGAGCGCCTCCATTTGTAAATCCCTAATAAGGCACTTAGATCTTCCAATCAAATGCTCCTGACGCAACCGAGGTCTCGTCTGAAGTCCAGAGGGGATCGGGCCTTTACTGTCGTACCTCCCAGACTCTGGAGTAACCTCCCTCTTTATATTCGTCTCTCCGAGTCCATGCAGTCTTTTAAAATGCGTCTTAAAACTTATTATTTTAGTCTGGCTTTTGATCCAAACTAGTATGTTATTTCTATTTTATTTATTTATTTATTTTGATAACACTTCTGAAGCATCAGAGCTGTCCTTGCCTGTGATAGAGCTGACCTGCCATAGGACACTGGGAAGAGTGTAAATCCAGGCTGAATTCCTTGTGTTGGACAGTATTTGTGTGCAGCAGCAGAGTGCACAAATCAAACTGTATGTTTTGGTAAGCCTGGCCTTCTTGTACTGGATGTCAGTGAGCCAGTAGCTGGTGAGTTCATCACATTAACATTTTTACTAGCTGGGACCACATCCTCAGTTACGATGAACGATGATGGATGAGGGAGCGTGTACTGGTGCTGCAATGTGGGGAAGGCCTCAAAGAGGACCGGCAGCGGCTCCTGGGCTCCAGGTGGGCATGAAAATGAGAACAGAGGGTATTGGTGAAGGGGGCATATATAAACTGAGGCGGCGAGAATGAGGTGTGGTCCCACTCCTGAAATTCAGATAATATCTCCACTTAGAATAAACTGGGTCAAAGAAAAAGTGCCTCTGATTGGGCTGCTTTCTACAGTTGGCTGTGAGTCCATTGCAGGGCATCAAACATGGATAAGGGGTTGTTTCAACAGTAATTCTATGATGAAAAATTAACGAGGCATTTATCAGGATCTATATTTAATTTAATATCTATTTAACATATTTAATCAATATAAAGCTCAGTGTCTATTTCTTAGCTTGTAAAGTTGTGAAATTCATGGCAGATTCACTTCTTGGCTGTTTTGCGTTTTATTAGATAGTTGATAATAAAGAGTGTCTTTGCCTGTGGCTTTGTTAAGACTGCAGGTTTTTGTCCGCCTGACCTTTGGTGACCTTGGCGAGCTCAGGATGAACAGGCTGTCTGCTCTGTTTGGGTGTGATGCTGCCTGCAGAGACAGTCTACTCTCATGCAGACACAACATCTTTACTGATATAACGTGGTCATGGACTCTTCTCTGTTCTTCCTTATTAAATAATAGTAAAATGACTCTGCAGTTTTGATTCAAAATGCACCAGGTCTGCTCAGTCTGAATCACACCGTTAGAGCCACACCAAATGATTGGAGCACCAATGTTAGCACTCAAAGAGTCTAAGCAGTACCACTACCAGCTTTGGCCAGTGCAGGAGTGAACATGTAGATCCATGTTCTACTGAGCAGACACTGAGCAGAGGCAACATGCAGTAAATGAATTAGTGGTCTCCACATGTTTGCACCCAAGGTTTCCCTGCTTTTGTGAGCTGAGCTGTTTTAATATTTTCCATGTAATAGATGATACTGTCCAATGCTTCCAGGACTGTGAAGATGGAAAAAATGATGTTGCAGTCGTTGCTGAAGTGTTGGTACCATTTGAAGGAAGTCATTAAAGCGCCAGAGCGAGCAGACAAGGCAAGCACTCAAAGAATGTGGAAGGCAGTCGGGGAAAGTTGCCATGGACGGACTTGATTCCTCCCAGCCCCAAACAGCTTTTATACTGTGGACAAAAATACATGAAAGTGTGTGTGTGTACCTGTTTAGATGTCTCTGTGGGGACCAAGAATTGGAATGTTACTATACTTGTGGGGACCAACAGTCATTTATGAGGACAAAAGTGCCTCACGAGTTTGAGACTCACAATGTGGTTCTAGTGTCAGGGTTACAGTTAGGTTATGGTTAGGTTTAGGTTGAGCGTTAACCATCCATTATTGATGGTTACAGTGAGCGGCTAGGATCATGTCAACTAGGTGTCCTCACTAAGATATCAAAACTAGAATGTGTGTGTGTGTGTTAGTGAAAGGAACTGTAACTGGTCCCAGTAGCAGCAGGATACAAACGCCATAATGACACAGCTGCCTCTCGTCTGCCTTGTGAGTGAAATAAGATATTTGGGACCTTTGAATAGTTTTTTGAAAATATTTTTTTGTTTAAAGAAAGGAAAGAGAAGTTTAATCCTTTAACTATTTAACTGTTAGGTGTCAATCCCTGGGAGGGTTTCCCCCTTTTATTTGGCGTGGAGTCAGAATTATGGCTTCTCCACACTGTGGAAGTAGCTCTTTGACACAGTCGAGCAGTCATTGGTCATAACAGGATCATTTAAGACTGGATGATGAATAAGACTGTTGAAGTGCATGAGAAGGATCTCATATAAAACAGTCTGTGTCTGCTCCTCAATTCAATTTAATTCAGAAGACCCCTATGAGTGCAAGATCAAGGAAACAGTTCACCCTGCCTGGGATAGTGTTACCAGGGCCCTGCCCTGGAGCCATGCCCGGGGAGGGTGCCAGAAGCTGTACATCTGGTGGCCGGGCACTGGTCCATGGGGCCTGGCTGGGCACAACCCGAAAAAGGGACATGGGCCCATTCTTATGCAGGCCCACCACCTGCAGTGGGCGCCATAGGGGTCGCATGCAATGTGTGCCACGTGGCAGCCAGGATCAGAGGCCATGGTGGACGGATCCCCGGCTACCAAGACCAAGACTAGACTTAGTGTCTCCTAGTCATTGAAGAACTCTGACTTGCTTCCTGTTCTAGTTGTTCTCTGGAAAAAAATCTGCAGGTCAAACAGGTGCACATACAAAGAGCACATTATTGATTAAAGCCTGGAAAACAACTGAGGCATTTGTCAGCCCGGCACGCTTGAAATGTCCAAGTGTTGAAAACAGTTTTCCATTCGTCACCTCCCCAATGTCCACCAGATGGAACGTGTTTCTAAGATCAAGCTTAGTGAAGATTATTGCTCTATGTAGTGGCTAAAAGCTCCAGCTGAAGCTGTTCTACAGTGGCTGGATGCAAAGCCCAATCACCATATAACACAACGCCTCGCAGATTCATTCCCCATTCTGACTCTGGGATGTGTTGCACTCAGAGAGAGGAAATGTTTGCTGCTATTAGCGTGAATGCATCCCTCCCCGATGGCTAATATAAGCCCCCATGGTGGTATTGTCAATCCTCACAAGAACAGTAGGAAGCACCTGAAGAAACCACCCAGCGCTGAAACCCTCTTAAACAGCCAAGCCAGACCACCAGGATGGCTGAGCCATCATACCCAGTAGCCGAAGGTATAATCTAAAGGGGACTGTTTTGTGCAGGCGAAAAAGAGTCAGGAATGCTGTGAGCAGGGCTGTGGAAGCTCTGCCATAGCCACCACCAAACAACTGAGTTATTTTTACACATCGGCTAGCATCTGGCCAATCCACCACCTTTCATTGCTCATGCTGTTACAAAACAAACAAACAAAACAAAACCCATCAACCCATAAATACGAAGAATCACTGTCGGCCCACCGGGCAAATGCCCAGTATGCCCGATTGAAGGCACTCACAGCTATGGCCTCTGACAGAGTGATGTAAAAGAGATGGAGTCCAGAGATAAACCCAGAATTGTTATATGTTGTACTAGAGACAACACACTCGTTTTGCAGGATCCACCTGTGTTATCGCACAGGGAGAATTGATGTGGCCATTCTTCAGTCCTTCTCTATCACTCCTCCTGAGTAAGTCTGCTCAGCTGCACTGACTTCTCACGATGTTCTTGATGAGGAAGCTGATCGTGACTTGTAGTTTCTTTCAGTATTCAGTTATGGCAGTGGTGTCCAAACCCAGGCCACGAGTGTCCTGCAGGTGTTAGACGTGTCCAGCTGATTTAAATGGCTCAACATGCCTTGAAGTTCTCCAGACACCTGGTAATGAACTAATCATTTGATTCAGGTGTGTTGACCCAGGGTGAGATCTAAAACCTGCAGGACACCGGCCCTCGAGGCCTGGAGCTGGCCAAGTTATGAAGCTAACTATTCTCAAGGCTAATGTAACAAGTTCTTCAAATGATTTCGTTTGCAGTACGTATTTTTCAGACCATAAGCTGCAGGGGATTATAAGGCACATTAAGCGAAACAAAGCAGTCAGATAAATCAAACTTTATTAAACTCATTCTTCTTGCTTCCTCCACTTCTCTACCATTGATTCATTAATGTTGAATTCTCTGGCAGCGGCTCTATTCCCATGTTGTTGCAGTATATTAATGACTAACCTCGTATTGTGGATGGATTATCTCAGTTGTTCTCCTGACTGAAGTTTGGTCCGTTTACAGCAGGGGTGTCAAACTCAAATACACAGTGGGCCAAAATTCAAAACTGGAACAAAGTCGCGGGCTAACGTTAATATTTATTGAAATATATTTATTCCTCCAGATATAAGAATGAATCTTTTCTTATGGACTCAAACACGTTTTGCTGAAAAACTGAATATGGAACAAGCAAAGCTTAATACTAAACAATATATATATTAGCTGTATAATACCAGTAGGCCAGCTCTAATAGTAATTTGGTATGGCTTCGCGGGCCAAATGTAATTAGGTTGCGGGCCAAATTTGGCCCGCGGGCCAGAGTTTGACACCTATGGTTTACAGCAGGGGTGTCAAACTCCAGGCCTCGAGGGCCGGTGTCCTGCAGGTTTTAGAGCTCACACTGGGTCAACACACCTGAATCAAATGATCAGTTGATTACCAGGCCTCTGGAGAACTTCAAGAGATGTTGAGGAGGTCATTTAGCCATTTGAATCAGCTGTGTTGGATCAAGGACACATTTAAAACCTGCAGGACACCGGCCCTCGAGGTCTGGAGTTCCACACCTGTGGTTTACAGCATCCTGCCATGCGATTGCATTTGTCTCTAACCATCAGGAACCCTCACGTTAACTTTTATCGAGTGGAAAAGTGTTAGTGTTCGTCCTCCAGCTTCACTGTGTTTATGCTAACATAGCTGTGTCGCTAGCGATCACGTAGCACATCATTATATAGCAGCTAGCCCAACTTCAGTAACCCTACAAACGTCACTGCTGTTTAGTTTTCTGTCTTCATTTATGTTGGAAGTGACAGCAGAGCTGTACGTTTGAATTTGTTCAGAAATCTCTCAGTCAGAACATGCTATATCATGCTTAGGCACTAGCAAAACCAGTGAGCTACCTTCCGCTAACTTCCTGCTAACTTCCTGTTAACTTCTAAGTCCGTTAAATATAATAAATTCTGTTTTCATGGATGCCTGGATGTTAAACTTAATTGTTACACCTGGTAAAGCAGCAACACTGATCGTTTTATTAAAGATGAAAGAATTTAGACCGTTTTTAACTCTCAGTGATGTCGCAGTGTTCGTTTGACTTTGGGTCCTGAAGGACGGAGTTTAGGACCCAGATTACTCCCAGATTTAAGAGCACCTTAGTCCAAAAAATATGGCAATAACGACGGCCGCTTGCATGTTCTACAAAAAAATGGTGCTTTGTTGTGTATCTGACGGACAAACACCAAACCAGTTCCACACCACTGAAGTTGCAGCATTTTTACAAACCAATTCTGGTTCATGTGTTTCACTCAACGATCCGCTTTCCCCCTTCTCATTCTCTATCGCCACCATGTGGGTATGAAAACAAAGGCACTGCGCATGCGCACTTTACCCATATTCTATCGCGATATTTTATTTTTTTATCGTTGCCCAACATTAAACCAGTATTACCATGAACAGTATGATGTGGCACAGCCATAGGTGGGCTGGTAGGAATGCTGCGGAGGGAGGAGAGAATGGGTTAGCCAGAGTCTAGAGTGAGATGTACACTTACAGAGAGAGTCGAAACCATCCTACCGGGCGATGTGGTGACAAGAAGCAGGTAGTAAGCGACGTAACAGGCGTGTCTTTTCCTCTGTAGAGCTAACACTCCTGCTGTTTTACTTCTGTACTCCTGTGCATACGTCAAGGATGTCACAATCACATTTTACAGCATCCATGTTATATTAGAGATACTTTAGTCCCAGCAAAGTAGTGTACTGTTGTTGTTTGCTCCATTGCAACAAAACATGCAATGATATTATACTGAATTGCACCAGTTTTTAGGACGTCTATCTTTTACTTTCTGTGGGTTTTTCACTGCTTCTCTGCGATCAGATGAATTGTGCACACTATTTGCTCTTCCACAGCTTTATTTTTTAGTCTTTGAATGTTCCCATCACTTCTGTGATGACAAAAGTCATGATTATGCCATAGTCAGTCTATTTATATAGACCAAAGGCTCATCAGCAGATCCAAACCGACAGAAAGAAACAGGAAAGTACCGCAGTGTAATCCATTTATTTCAACAAAGTAACTGTATTCTAAATACCACCTGTTTAAACGGTAACTGTAACAGAATACAGTTACTCGTACATGTATTCTGTTACAGTACAAATATCCCCAACACTGGATATTTGTCATATCATTAAACTCACTACTCGTACTCATAAATATGGTCCGTGCACAAAGCAGCGTCGTCTCTTTCTAACCATCCCTGCTCCAACAAACACGAGGTTGTTTCCATCGCTGCTGCTGTTCCATGTTGTTCAGCTCTTATTGTTACTGTAAGTCTCGTAGTTCTTATTTGTGTGAGGCTTTGCTCCTGCCCGTCACTCTGCTGCTGGAGCACCGGGATTTCCCCAATCAGGACAATAACGGATATTTCTGTTCGTTTCTGTTGTATATATGTTTTATATCAGAGCATCTCCCAGAATCTGAACTGATCAAAAAGTGCCGACATGTCCGGAGGGATTTTGGCCCACTCCTCTTTACAGCCGCTTCCACAGATTTAGTAAAGGAGGCTCTGGAGGCTGGCTAGCCCACTTCTTCTTTAGCCACTGCTTTGTTTGCACCCATCCACGGCCACCACTGTGTGTTTGACTGTGGGGATGTTGGTGTGTCACACTCAGCATTTCTCAGCCTTCAGCCAATCATCCAGACGGTCAAACCTCAGACGGGCTTGTACATGCTAAACCGCGTGGGTGCTGCAGTAGTTCAATCCTCTACCAGTGTTACCAGTATGTGGTGACTGTCATCCACCTGCCTTCTCACCATTAACCAGCTCCTCCTGTGTGAGTTTGGGCCCATCCAGCACCTTTCCTATGATCATCCTCCGCCCATGAGGCTGACAGAGGCTGACTGATCACATCATGGTCAGAACTGCTGCACCCACAGTCACCGAGCTTCATGCTGACGCCCTTTGCATCTATATGCTGAGAGTCCCACAGCCAGTCTGTGGGATCCAGGGTTGTAGAGGATCACACACTTCATTCAGGGACATGCAGATCTGTTCATAACTGATATGTTTTTTGTTCGATGTTTCTAAACTCAGGTAAAAATCAGAGACTGTTCATTTCTCTGTAAGTGAGCAAACTTATAAATTCAGCAGGGAGGATAATTGTTTCCCCGTCGTAGTTCAGTGTAGCTAGTCTCTTAACCCCCAACCAACCCGCTGCACCTCCTCCCTCCCCTCCCTCTCATAAAATATTGAGAGAGCCTGGCACTAGGCCAGACGCCCCCCTCCCTCTCTGCCAGGCAGACTGACGGAGCATGTGGCTGTGGGAGGGGCACGAAGGGCGGCTCGGCTGAGGAGATACAGTAACCATGAACATATTCGTTCTCTAAATGAACGCCACGAGTTGTTCCCACATCGAGCTGCTCTACTCTGAACTCATTCACACGAGCACTTTCTGCTCGAGTGCTTCCTCTGTTCACAGCCACACTCACGGATGCGCTGGAGAACAGCTCGGGTAAGAAGTGTGAACAACATGCTGGCATTTCATTCTACCTGCAGTGGTCAAATCAAGGCAGTGGTCAAATCTAGCTTCTTTCAGCTCAGGCAGCTGCAAAAACAAAGCCAATTCTTTCACGGCAGCACTTTGAGACAGTGATCCACGCCTTTGTCAGCACTCGGCTGCATTACTGTGATGACCTTCATGTTGGGGTCAGCGCATCATATATTAGTCAAAATGCTGCAGCTCGTCTTTTAACTGGCACTCGAAAGTTTGAGCACATTTCCCCTGTTTTAGCTTCACGTCACTGGCTGCCCATTTCTTTTAGGATTCATTTTAAAATTCTTTTATTTACTTTTAAAGCTCTCCATGGCCTCGCCCCATCTCATCTCTCTGAGCTGCGACAGCCTCATACAGGCCAGCTGATCAGCTGCTCCTGCATGTACCCAGGACTGGGCGTAAACTTAGAGGAGATCCTGCTTTTGCTGTAGCAGCTGCAAACTGTGGAGCGAGCTTCCTTTGGAGATCAGACAGGCCTCTTCTTTACCTGTTTTTAAGTCTTGAAAACCCGCCTCTTTACCCTGAGCTTTGACACCACGTGAGATGTTGGTTTTTATTTCAGTTGTTTTTAGGTGATTCGATGCTGTTTTATCTTGTTTTGTTTTCATTTGATGTTTTATGTGTTTTATTTATTTATTTTGCTGTTTTCTGTTGTTCTATTGTTTTAACTTATTTTCCGTGCAGCACTTTGTTCCTGTGCTGGCTATTTTAAAGTGCTTTATAAATAAGATTGGATTGGATTGGACTGCCACCAACAGCTCTGTAACACACTGTGCACACAATGCTATCATTGTCTTTTCTTTTTAGCTGCTTTTACATTTTAGTTGCTGACTTCTGATAAACTGAATAAAACAGGAGAACACACAACCTGGAAATCTTCAACCACACACAAAATACATACGTTTCCCTGGTAACGTACACAACCTCTGCAGTACCGCTGAGTTTTCTACAAGTGCACAAAGCTGCTACCAGCTCTGCTGCTGTGACCTGTGTTACCTGTGTTAGGCTCTTACATCCATACGATGGTTGAAGGACCGGCCGTGTCCCGTCTTCCTTCTGTGCATAATCGTGGCCCCTGCTGGAAGCTGACCCCGTTCTCCCACAGTGTTGCTGAAATGGTGAAACTGGAGCACGAATCGATCTGGGAGCTTTGATGAGAGATCAGCTGAAGTTTGACTGCAGCCTGATTCACTTTAGGACAACCAGTTTGCTTTGAATGTTTTTCTGCCTGATTCATTCTGATACACAAACACAGGCTGAACGGTGTCTGTGCTCCCACATCCTCAGTGTCTCAGCACCTCTGCATCCTTCACTCACTTCTTAGCATGCAGGACGTGTGTGTGTGTGTGTGTGTGTGTGTGTGTGTGTGTGTGTGTGTGTGTGTGTGTGTGTGTGTGTGTGTGTGTGTGGATCTTCTCCTCCCGGCCTATCACAGTGAGGAATGGAGGTGGTGTCAGTGTGGGTCAGTGTCACTGGGAGCTGTGGGCGTCTCCACAGTGGGCCTGGGAAACTTTGAAAAGATGTTTTCTTCTTTCGGCCATAAAATCCAGATCTTGGTTTCCTCTTTGTGAGCACAACAGAGACTCCCCTTGTTTCTTACACAGCCCCCCTTTGGCTTTCATGCACACACACCCACTCAGGGAATAAAGTCACTGCAGCCATTTAGCTGCTTCTCAGCACTCGCTGCATAACCTGAGGTTGGTCAGCCGGTCGACTCGTCGTGCATAGTGACAAATGAGGGATTTCAAATATTTCCAAAGCGATGCATCAGGTTTCTTTGCAGATGAAGTGAGACGTGGATGTTTCACAGCACCAATGAAGATTGTGTTTAAGTGCAGCCGGGCGCACGCTCCCCCAGCGACGCCAGCTTCTTCTCACCGTGCAAACACTTTGATTTGAAATAGATTACAGCCGTGAGTGTTTGACTGTGATGGACTGGTGATGTGATCAGGGTCGCAGGTTTCCACCCGCCTCGTCTCTTTGCATGCAGTGAAGGAAACTATGCAAACTATGCAAGGTGTGCAGTAACAGGTCTGAACAAACCAGCAGCAAATAACTTCCAGTCTCCACAGGTTCAGTGCAGCTGGTGTAACAAACGTTTGGTTACAACATATTAATGTTCGCACACTGCTGTAAAAACAGTTTTATTAAAATGAACGTGCACTTTTGTAGAAGCTCGTGGTGAACGCTCCACTGCCTTTGTTTTATTGTTACTATTATGTTGTGATGGGTTGAACAGGATGACTTGAGACGTGTGCGATGTGACAGAATAGACAGATGGAAGCCTTCATGTTGGATCAGAACGACGTCGGGCTTGTTGGTCTGCTGTGGTTTGATCAGAAGACTTCCTCAGATCAGCACCGTGGCCCTCCTCTTCCTCTCCCCCATCTGCTTCTTCTAGCAGCTTCCAACACACTGAGGTCTCTGACAGTGAGAGTGACTCCAGTGTTCCTGTAACTTTGAAGCAGAGGTTCAAGACAGATTTGATCTTTCCTTTCCTTCTGTTTGGGATTGAAGTGATGTAATATCAGGGGGGGCAGGGGGGGCTATGATGTCCTGTCATTCTCATGTAAATCTGTGTTGGGAACATTAATGTTTAATCTGTGTGGGTCTGTGTGTGTCTGTGTGGATCTGTGTGGGTCTGTGTGTGTCTGTGTGGGTCTGTGTGGGTCCGTGAAATCATCCTGATTTCTTTAGCTCATGAACACAGTGTGGGGTCAGTGTTAACAACATGATGCAGAAAGGAAACACAAGCGTGGAGTCGGTGGGATTGTGCAAACGGTGGCTCGTGCATCAATCAGCTCCAGCTGTGATGCATCTCTTTGATTAGTGGGAGCAGCAAACTCCATCCAGACAGCTTCCTTTGTTTTTTTCACTTGACTGATCGATCAGCGCACAGCTCCGTTTAGCACACACGCCATCTTTAACGACGGCGTGGAGTCTGTGCCCTGTTCCTCCCACACACGAGTGTTCGTTCATGTTCGGCCTTGTGTCTGAGCGTTTCCTCTCGGTGTGTCTGTAACGAGGAAGCCACGGGCAGGTCGCACACAAACGTATGGCTGCCGAGTGTGCGAGTGTGGCAACGTGTGGCAACTATTCTGGTTTCCAGATAAACACTGGTGGCAGCTGCTGCCATGGCAACACCATTGTGCTCCCTCCCTCCCTCCCTCGCTCGTCTCCCCTCCCTCTCCCCAACCACTCCTCTCTCTCATGCTCCGCCGGCTCAGAGAGCGAGGACCAGAGAGGAGAGAGGTCAGCTCGATTCAGAGGACAGAAAGAAGAAAGGAATAACCCGGAGTGGACGGGGACAGGATGAGCGAGGACAGCCACTCCCACTACAGGCTGGACCCCAGCGATCGCCTCAACGGGCTGGGACAGAGGAGGAAGAGACCCAAGAAGGTAAACGAATAGATGGAGCGCCACGTGGTGCAAAGTGTGTAAGGATGGAGCACCCCACCCTGCAAAAAGAGAAAGGAGGTGGGGTTAGGTGAGGTTTGTTTATGTGCAGACGAGCGTCCACATGATGTTAGGAGCACCGAACCATCTCTCACCCCATCGTCTCCTGTGGAGTGTGTGGCTGCTCCCCCACAGCAGCTGTATCCTCTCTCGTATCCTCCGTCTCCTGGTGTTGTGTTGCTCCACAGTGAGTCGTAGTAGGAGGCTCACATGCTGTCAGGGTGGGTCCCTGCTCGCTCTTTGTGTGCCTGTCGTTGGGGGTTTTGCTGTTTGCAGCTATCAGGAGGTTTGTGTTGTAGCCTGATGTGAGAAGTGTTGTTATTATCATCATTTTTAACATTTCTGCACCGCTACAATAAACAGACACACACCCATCAGCCTGTTTACAGATCTATACGCCCATAAAGACGTGAAACACACATTGCACAAATCTACTATAACGTGTTCATATGTGTTATAAAATAAAGAGGTAAAGTATTAGCTGTTCAGGTTGATTCATAAATATGACCTCAGCACGTGAAATCCTTCTGCTGACATCCCTAAAAGCTCGTCAGACCAACGAAGCCGTACAACACAAATAACCAGACCAAACCAGGGTTGTGCGTCTGTTGTTGAGAACATTGTCAGTAAACCACAGATCAGTGTTTATGTGCCAGTGACGTCCTGTCAGTCTCGATGTAATGATTCCTGACAGCGCGTCTTTGTGTGCCACCTGCTCGCTCAGCAGCTACACAACCCAGGAGCTCAGTTTTGAAACAAACCTTAGCACAGTGTTTGTGTGTCCGCCGGGAGTGATGTCTCACTCCGTTTCCATCCTTTTCTCGTGAACAGCGATCTGGTGTTTCTGAGGACACAGAAGCATCCAGCGTCATTATTTTTGTGTATGTCGTGTGAGCTGAGAGTGGAGCACTGTAACCAAAGGTAGTGAGCGCGTCAGCCTTTAATGTCGCGGCTGGTTGTGCGATCGTGTCGCGGCTGAACTCGTGTGGCCTGAAACTGAGAGTTTGTCTCAGGGATCTTTACATTTGAAGTCAGGTGAACATCCAGTGAACTAACAGAACATTCAGGAGCATTTACTCTCATGAATGTCAGACAAACTGAGGTTTGTGTGTCAGTTAGATTCTTTAAGTCATTAAAGTGTCTCTGTTAGGAAAAGCATCTGTTTCCTCCACCTCTGCAGAACTGCGTGACCTGTAGCATCATTGCAGGAAGTATCCTGTGACAATGAGTGACTGCACATCATCATTATCAACACATAAACCTGTGGTCTGGACCTGCAGTTCTTATTTTTACTGTCTGGTTTTGTGTAAAGCAGCACTTCAGTAAGCACCTGTGAAGCACACAGTCATAGTCGAGTAAGGAAGCGATCCATATGTGAAACATATTCCACGTCTACAGGATAGTGGAGGTTACATGGGTCAACCTGGCAAACTGTACCAGCACATGTGATCACACTGATAGCAGAACACAGGTATGTGAGTCTCTACGACGAGGTCAGAAACCAGTAACAAATGTTTCATGTGATTCGTTTTTCTCCAGTTTGTCTGCAGTGAACCTTAAATACTCACTGAACCAGCTGTTTCCTGATGTGGTGACGTGTGTCGGTGATGAAGCCAACACTCTGTCCAGTGTTGGGCAAGTTACTTGAAAACAGTAATCAGTAACTAATTACTTCCCAAAAAAAGTAATCCAGTTACTTTACTGATTACTTATTTTCAAAAGTAATTAGTTACTTAGTTACTTTTTAAAAACACGATTTCCAACCTGAATAGGTGATAAAGTGATAGATCTTTCAGCCCAATTCTACTTTTTCTGCATAATCCATCATACAAAATGTAATCAAATGGAAAAGTCTCTTTTTAAAACTTGTTTTATTAGTTTTAATCTTTTAACTTTATGCATCGAGCAAACATTTAATTATATGCAACATTCTCTGACTGGAAGAAATTAGTTTAACATTTAAACCTATTTTCTACACATTCCAGCACATAAAATAAAATATTTTGTGTGTTTACACTCAGTCTTTCAAATAGATGCAAGTAAAACACAGCAGAAAATAAATAAAGTCAAAGACTCAGCGGTCCTGTTGCTCTATTTTCACCTGTAAAGCAGGAGTGGGGCAGGCGGAGGTTTACCCTGGTGCAGGTGTGCCGCGGTCAGTGGAAGAATCCGTGAGTTTCTCTGTGAGTTTCCCATTACGTCGTAGCTACTCGGTGCTTGTTGGAAGTTTAGGGGTTTTTCGCTGTAAAAAGAAGTTTTCTTCCCACGCACAGCGGACACTAATGTTTTTGTCACTTTTTATGGAATCAAACTCAAAGTAAGGTCAGTACTTCCACGCTTTAAACGCTGCACGCTCATACTCTCTCTGCACTCGATATGTGATCCATTGTTGATCTGCACACAGCTGTTGTCACTAACGTCGCACTCGCTTACGTCACTGTCGTGAGACATTCTCGCAAAAAAATCACGGTTTTAGTAACGCAGTAACGCAGCGTTCCTACGGGAAAGTAACGGTAATCTAATTACCGTTTTTGCAATAGTAATCCCTTACTTTACTCGTTACTTCACAAAAATAATCGGATTACGCGTTACTGGAGCGTTGTTCTCCTCTGTAACAAAGCAGTGATAAAGGAATAGATGCTGATTTTATTAACTTGTGTCTTTGTGCTGCTGGATTCAGTCTGAAGCAGGCAGCAGTGCTGAACCTACCAGTGTAAATGTGATGGTGGAAGCAGAGGCCAGCACTTGGCAGTGCTAAACACAATAAAAGACTCACAAGTTCCTGCTCAAAGGTCAGCTGCCTTCAGATCAATCATTAACCTGCAGCAGGTTGTGGCCTGATGTGTTTGTAAGAGTTTCACTTTCAGGAGGAGAAGATTTAAACGAGTCACACAAATGTGAACTACAAAGTCTGTGACACACAATTTATGCAAACTGCATGAAATCTGACCTGAAGAAATCCAGTCTTCTGCCTGTTGTGGTTGTGACAGCTGCTCGTAGGAGAGTTTGTTTGTAGGAGGTGGAGATGTTCTCAGATCAAGTGCGTAATCGTCTCTTTGTGTAGACGCTAAAAGCTGTGAGCCAAAACTCTCTGCTCTGAAACTCTTCACTCAGTCCTCACGCTGAGAGTTTAGAGGCTGAACTTCTTGTTCCTCCATAACACTTTTCATGAAACAGCAGAAATGAGCTTGTGTTTCTCAGCAGTGCGCACACAGAGAACCGATCCTCTCTGCTCAGTCTGAACAAATCAAAGTGAAACGTCAGTGAAAACACAGCTGCTGATCAAACTGTGTCAGATTAATGCCTCAATGTTTCACTGTGAGGTTAAAAAATACATAAAAACGATTTAAAGAAGTAGGAGGCAGATTTTCACAATAAGAGCACTTTGTTTTTAATTCAGTTAATGTCAAACTGTCATCAACACCTCTGTGTTGTCTCCGTCTCTGAGCAGATTCAGGCATTACTCAAATAATAAAGGCTTTCTTTCACTATTATACTTTTCATTAGTCTCCAGGTTGATGATTATAAACAGAATTATTAAAGTTTTTATCATTTCAGGCTGAAAATCAACATGAATTTGGTTCTAATCAAAGAAGCTCCTTTAATGTGTGTCATTAAAATCCTCACACAGACTTAAAAAGGCGACATTAACATTAAAATAAATGAAAGAAGCTTCAGCTGAGAGCTTCATGCAGTCATCATCAGCAGCTCATAGCAGTCACAGCTCTTTATTACGCAGCTTTGCAGGAATTAAAGTGGCTGAAGTGTCAGAGTTTGTGTGAGAAGCTGCTTCATGGACAGCTGTACACACGTCTTTATTATTTCTTCATAAATCAAACACACAGGTTTGTCTGCAGATGATTTAAAGTGTGTCGTTGTGCAGTTAAAGCTGTTTGTGTGACGCCCTGACCTCCTGTGAATGAAACAGCCAATCAGATCCATCAGAGAGAGAGCAGGAAGTGTTGTGTGTTTGTGACAGAACAAGGAAACAGTGATGATGATGAACATAAAGGTCCTCTGATGTTTCCTGTTACAGTAACGCTTGTTCATCTGTTGCTCTCCTACACTTTCCTATAAATAAAGGAGAAAAAGTCCGTTTAGTTTCATTTCCTACAGCTCAGAGTTACACTTCACATTCCTGCTGTCACATCAAAAAGCTTCACTTTGGTCCAACATCTACATGTTAACATGAAACACAGACAGACTCAGAACATCTGGAACATCTGCACTTTGACCCAAACTGTTATAGCAGGATATTTTCTGCATATTTCTTATGTTGGACCTGTTTGAACTGTAAACGACCTGTAATCATCTGTAAATGGTGTGAGACACACTGAGGCCACCTACAGGGCAGCTGGGGAACAGCAGGGATCTGAAATCATACGAGACGTTAGTGAGTGAGAAGAACAAACGGACTTAAGATGGCTCGAAGTGATCAAAGTTGATCTAAAACAGAAGATAAATCCACTGATTCTTTGTAAAGTTCATCTGCTGCTCACATGAATCCATGAAAGATTTATTTCACTGAATGTTTCTTCAAAGCTCATTTCAACCTGTTGAAGTCATGAATGAAAGTGCAGACTGAGAGTGGATCACATGATGTTTGAGGTGTGTCATGTGACATGTTCAGTATTGTCACACATGTCTAGATTGTCCCTGATATCATAACTGCTCAAACACTGATGATTATATTTGAAGAATTATTCCTGATGGCAGCAAAGTTTGAATGGAGCTCTCTGTCTGTGCTGATTTGTCGCCCTCTGGAGGTCAAAGCACAAACCTACAGGGCAGCTGGGGAACAGCAGGGATCTGAAATCATACGAGATGTTAGTGAGAAGAACAAACGGACTTAAGATGGCTCGAAGTGATCAAAGTTGGTCTAAAACAGAAGATAAATCCAAAGCAGCATCAGATGAATGTTACCATTTCCAGTTACGGTGCCCTTCATCTAATATGGAAATGTGTTGTTTTTTTGCCGTGTTGTTGTTCTTCCTATTGTGTTTAGGCCAGAGATGCTCTTCAAACAGCTGACAGACATGACCACATTACAAGAACATGGTGTGAGTCCGATTTGATATTCCAGTCAACGCTGAGAGACCTTAACCAGGAAGTCAGAGGTCAGCTGATGCTGCGAGCAGGAAGTGAACCAAGGGAAAGGTCCACTCTACTCAATCTCAAAGAAAATATGCTGGTATTTGTTGATGTTGATGGTACAATAAAAATATATAATATAATAAATAATAAAATATCATGTGATGATGAGATGTGTTGTTGGTGTTTGTATTTTCTGTAAATGTCTTTTTAATGTAAATGCTTTGTTCCAGACGGACAGGGAATCAGTTGCTGTACGATGACATCATCTTGATGTTGACGAGGAGGGTGAGAAAAACTAGTTTTGTCCTGCAGATGGCGATCTTGCACCGTGTTCAGAGAGCCGACACTTTGATGGTGCTGCTCTACTCAGCTTACTTTAGCCTGGGTTGGACTCTATATGAGCAGCTTCCACTCTGGTTTCACTCTTAAACACACTTGTTTGATTTCACTTGTAAAAGTTGAAGAATAAATATTTTATTACAAAATTATTTGTTGATGCATTTTTTTAGGGTCAAATATCTTGTTTGATTTGAGGAATGAACTGTTAGGGTGGAAAAAGTGAATCAGGTTAAAATAGTGGTGCTTTATATCAGTGAAGATGTATAATGTAATTTAAAATGTTGATGATGGGTTGTAGTGGGCTTGTACTTACAAAACTGCCTCATTTTATTGGAACGATCCACAGTTGCATCCATTCACGGATGACATCTGACATCATTTGACATCTGGTCTGAACACGTTTGTACACAAGATGCCTCAGTTCTGGATGTTCCCACAGACTCCTCTGTGCACCTAAAGAAAAGGTCAAGGGTCAGCAGCACATGTAGTTGGGACAATTCTTCAGTCGCACAAACTACACAATGATTTTCCTCCAATGACGACTTTTCACTTGCAGAAATGGTCCTGTGTGATTTCCAGGCTGTGATATAAAAACTAGTTCCTAATGGCAGCGACTCACTCAGTAAACATGTGTTTCCTTCACCAACCTCACACACAGATCCAATAAGATCAGGAAGTGGGCAGTATAGTACAATATGTGTTATTCTGTGCTGCACTGCCCAAACTAAAGATCTGCTGAAGTGTTGGAAATGATCCAGATGTTTATTTTGGACGATACAGCAGAAGATCAGACATGAAAGTGGAGATAACACAGAAGACCTGCAGCAAAGGTCAGAGGTCAGACTGGGCCCTGGATTCAACAATGAGCCAATGATCATCAAGCAGTGACTAAAGCAGAGCCCTGACGTTCTGACATTCATCACACAGTCAGAACAAATGTCTGCTGATGACTTCATCTCATGAAACGACTGATAGATGTCAGTTCATTGATCAGCTGAGCTGCTGATCTTCATCGTCACAGAAACATTCAGCTTGTTTCAATCAGTAAATAACTCCCACTACTCCCAGTTTGAACTGTTCCCACTCAAAATGCTGTGAGAACAATGATCATTGTAGAACTTCACAAACATCACGTGTTGTTTTCCACATGTAAGATCAGCAAACACACAGAAACTTCCTGTTGCCACACACGGCCTCTAAAATCTCTTCCACGCTTTCTGTCTGAAGTCCACTCTCTGTGTCGGATCCACAGGAAACAACAAGATCTTATTAACATGGTTTTCAATGTGTCTCCTTCCAAAAAGTCCAACCAATGAACAAATGTGTGTATTTGTGGAGGCCGAACAAAAGCATGACACATTTCTCTGTTTCTATAAACTGGAGTCAAACACAAACATGAAGAGTTTCACTGACAGACTCCAAAATGCCCCCACAGTGGATCAAAGGGAAATCCTACAGTGTGGCCAGAGACTCTTAATGGCTCCAACATCAACACATCCACAATGTTGGATCCAGTTCTGCCTCACAGAGTTACTAAGACACACCCTCTGCCAGCATCACAACAGCTCCACCTGCTTCACCTGCCTCCTCAGCATCTGTACACCTGAAGAGAAAAGAAAGGCTCCAACAGCTCAAATCTACAAAGGATTCATGAAGTTTCATCCAACAATAACATGTTTGCCTTCCACAGTGTGCTGTTAGACACCACTGTACCTCTGCCATTTCAAAAAGAGCAGCTTGGGAACATTTTGGCTCCAAACACTTTGTGTTTAAGTTCTTTGTTTTCTTTGTGAAGCCGACAACATCTGGAGCTTTGTGACTCATAGAAACATCATTTTGTTCTTTAGATGACAGCAGATTGGGACTGAATAATCAATCACTATCAAACCAATAAAGACAAACATGCTGATTTTACAGGAACTTTGTTGGAGAAGCTGCAAAGACATGAAACTGGTGGAGATCCCAAACCAGTTGATAGTGCTGGTTATTCCAAATAAAGCTGTTTCCCTTTGAGATGAAATGACTTTGTGTCCTGATATATAATAAAGATGTTGTTGTTTTTGAGCCGCTGTATTAAAAGTAGTTTAAAGTCAGCTTGAGTTTGATGTCTTTATGTCAAAGCTGCTCATGATGTTGAGCTGCTGATGGAATAAAAACAATATAAAAGCTTGTAGTCCAGACTTAAATGTAGCCTGTTGTTAGCTGAGGTCCACACACAGTGTTTGACAGTGTAAAGTGTGTGAAAGGGCTGCTGGTGGAGCTCACTAGGATGAGCAGGTGACCACGAGGTGGAGAGCAGCTGGCCTGGCTTTGACCCGGGCCACGCCCCCTTTCTCTCTGCTTTGCTGTCACTTATCTTCACTGCTCTGTCCAATAAAGCTGAAAAAGGCCCCGAATCAAAGAAATCTGCTGCAGCCTCTGAAATGTCTTCTGTTTCCTTCCCGACGGCTTTTTCACCGTCAGCCCATCAGACAGTCCAGCAGCATTTATGATGATGTCATGATGTTGAAGAGGCTGCTACGGTGGCCTCCCATGACCCCCAGCCTCATCACAGCTGAGATGCAGACATTTGAAAACATTCAGCAGACAACTGAATAACAGTCCAACACAACAGTCTGTGTGCAGACACACACTGACCTTTCATATAGTCAAACACAGCTGGTTGAGTCATTTCTCTGTGAGTCTAAAGTGAATCTAGTATTTGAAAGTCCACTTCCTGTATTTGTTGTTGAAGACTTCTTCAGCTTCTTCTCAAGGACATCAGCTGCTTGTTTGGCAGCAGAGGCAGTTAAGAAGCTTCCTGAAAAACACTGAACAGTGAGTTCACTGTGGCATATGACAGATTCAGCTTTCTGTGTGCAAATGTGTCTGTGTCGACCTTTCAAATGCTGTTGAATCCAAAACATCAGCGGCTCCTCGGCTGCTCGCTTCATGCACTTCTGTCTGTGTGACAGTCCAATGACATCACAGCTGTTTCCAGCCCCAGTGTCTCAGGACTGGACACCTTTAAACATGTCGAGGATCAAACAGCGTCCAGCTAAACACACATGAAACTATCAGAGCTGACAATCATTCCAATAACATCTAATGGTTCATGTATGTAGACACAGGACTACAAGGAAATGGCTCTCAGCATCTGGCTGTGGGAACACATGAGTCCCTGTTTGTGTTCAGATTGTGTGCATGTTTTAGACGTGTGTCACATGTAGAAACACAACAATCCCACAATGACACACAGATGTGTTTGACACAGCTGTGCAGCTGTAAGTTGTTTCTAATGATTCATTGAAGCTCTTCTAACATTCTGGAGACGATCAGTACATGAATCTGTTCAACACGACAACAATTTGACTTCAGTGTGAACGTTTGCATTAAATAACCTTCTTCATCCAGCTGACAGCATCTTCATCCTATGATGTGAACAGTTCCTCCTGTTGATGACAAACCTCTGACAGGATCTGCTTGAGGAGCTTTTTCATGTGCAGCTCTCTGAGCTCAGGGCTGAGCTGCTGTTTCATCTTTAAGAGCTGCTGCCTCCTCGCCGGACTTGTTCTCCTCTTCTTCTCCTAATGACACCATTTCTGCTTCATATTAAATTCAATAAAGATGCTGACATGTATCTGTAGCAACAACATCATTGAATCTAGAACAACTGGAGCCAAACCAGTGGCTCTGCTGGGATCACTGGTGAGCCAACACTTCCTTGTTGATGCAGATTTCAGGGCTTCCTTTTGCTCCTCCGTTATAACTGTTCTCTCTTCTCAACACATGATGACACAAAGGAATCAGCAGTGACAAAGATGATGCTGAAGAGAAGCACACACTTCACACATATAACAGACCAGTGCAGTTACACACACCTCTGCTCGACATCAGGCCTCAAACAAAGACACAAAACACTAACTTGACTCTAAACAGAAGAAACGAGCAGCTGTTTCTGTTCTGTGCTTATTTATATTTGACACACATGCTTCTCTTTGTGCAAACACACATCGCACTATAAGGGTAACCTCGCACACAATGATTGGACAGCACAGTGATGATGCTGGGAGATCCTATACGCAGCAACACAGAAACACTGAGAACTTTAAACAATGATGGAAAGTGTTATAAATGACTTGTTGGCCTCTGATCTGTCACAAACAGCTGAAACGTGTCTCTCATGAGTCACATGAAGGTTTTTGACAGAAAGGACAAAAAGTAGCTGCAGTCAGTTTGTGTCATTTTTATATTTATTCATCTGGGAGAAAAATCTGAGGGACATTAAAATGTGTTTTCAACAGAGACAAGAACATGAATATAACAGAACAGGTAAATGAACATGTTTCAAGTAAACAGCTGGACTGATCAGGTCCAAACACAGAGTGATAAACTTGTCAAACAGCTGTCATATCTTTATATAGAAGCTCTTTATAAATGCTGCTCACTGCAGTCTGTTTACTAATAATGTCAAAGTGTTAGAAACACAGAAACATCAGAATGGTCTTTGTTCACAGAAACCTGTCTGGGATCCTTTGTTGTTCTTTTGATGCAGAGTTACATTATAAATATAAAGAGTTATTTCAGAGTCTCATCAGTTTTCCTGCATGTCTTTATTTAACACATCAGCAGGGCTGAAGCTCTCATGTTAAACACACACTGATCTATGGACACGTTCATGTGTTTCTAACAGAACCAGGCTGTTATCAGCCTGCACTAACATTATGTCACACACACTGAATGTAACAGTGACAGTTTACATCATCACACAATCAGCTGTGATTGTTTCACTGTCATCAAACGAGTCAACAGGAAGTAGAATCAATAGAAACCAATCATTTACTGACAGCATGTCTGATGGAAATAAGTGCAGATTATGTATGAAGTCTAACTGCACACAGTAACTGTGTTACAATAAGGACTTAACAGCGCCCTCTGCTGGAGTGTTTCAGTACTGCGTTAACTAGAATACACCACCTCCTCCTCACACCACCTGCTACAGCTCTACTCTTCTATGACTACAGTCATCCACAGCACTGATGTGAGGTCACATGGTTCATATGTAAGGAGCACAGCTGACCTCAGGTCAGTTTAATGACTGTGAGCAGCAGCTGTGTTATTGTCACTGTGACAGGGAGACACTCTCAGACACAGCGCTCATGTCAGCTTGTTCTCATGCAGGAGGATCAGGAGCTCCATGTTTGTCTTTCTGTTTGAATCATGATGTGTTTGTGCCATCAGAGTCTGTCATGAGTACTCAGGGTTTCACAGCAGCTCTTCTGGATGCTGACGAGGACTCCAACCTCATGTTTCACCTCTCTGAGCTTCTGATGTCTGTGAACACTCGTGTTTCTTCTCTGGGCTCATCTGGACAAAAACACCTTTCTGTGTTTGGCTGCAGCCTCATTCTGACTGACAGGAAGTGTGTTATCCATGAGCTGCACTTCTGTGAGGAAGTTTCCTGCTGTGTTTCCTGTCTGTGGACAAACACGAGTGTTCCAGCTGAGGACTTGGTTCCTTCCACCTGTCCATACAGGACATCACGCTGTCTGCAGCTCTGTAAATGCAGCTCCAGGTCCTTCCACGTGCTGCTCTGTATTTGTGCAGTTTGTAGTGTGTCCTGGGAAACGTAGCACACATGGTGTTCTTCTGCTGTTTCCTCCTTTCACTGAGTGTGAAACACTGACGCTGTGCTGTTGTTCACAGAGGGGAGCTGATTCTAGCTGCAGCTGGACTCTGTCATCTAACTGAATGTGTTGGTGCTGATCACGGGGCTCTGAGGGGGGAGCAGCAGGAGGACTCTGGATGCTGACGTCAGTGTATCTGTGGAAGCTCCCACAGCGTGTCTGTCATTCAATATTGTGCTGTATATTGTATCTATGCAAAGATGAACAGACTGTGTGTTCACTGGTCTCTGTGCTGCAGCTCTGATGTCATCATCACTCCCTCCTCCACCCTCAGCAGTCCCAGCATGCTGCTGTGGTGCACCCCACCCTCACTCTACACCTGAGCCACAGACCACACCCTCCACCTCAATATACACCACAGTTTTCTCTGCTGTGGAAATGAGATCAGGAGGAAATCATCATTATTATTATTTAATAAACGCTCACATTAATGTGGGCTTATTTGTTTCATATTAGAAACATTAGTTGAGTGTTTTTAGTATAAAATGGTCAAAGTCCCTCTTTTTGCTCCTCCCCTCACCTGTGGATGGACGGTGCTGTTACCGTGGTGACAGCTTGGATGTGTTTCAGTCCTGCCTGGTTATCACTGCAGGAATCTTTCACATTTATTACAGGTAATAACTCTGATTTTTCTGTGTATTATGAACCAAATGTATCCTGATACACACAGAGATGGATGAGCAGAGGTTTTTTTTGCAGTTTATGTAGTTACTATGGACTTAATGCATACATATTATTAAAATTAGGGCTATAACAGTTGTATTGATGTATAGCAACTTGAAATGCTCCCACAAATGGCTCCACAGCATGTAAAAATATAACAAAAGCTCTGGCGGACTTGGTTCTGTGGTCAGTCTTAAAGGGTGAAGTTAAACTCTGTAATCTTCACTGTGTCACAGAGTTCAGTGAGTCCCGTTATTCACAGTATCAATCAGATCATCAGAGAACAGCTGATCACCAATCAGTGGTGCCAACAGCGCCTCCTGTGGTGAGAGGATGCAATAATGCAATGTAGCATTTTTCCACTCAACACTTGCAGTCATGGAAACTGTCTGTTGGATCTGTGTGACGTTGCTTTCTTGGTTAGAGTTCCTCACAAATGTCCAGATGATTCTTCTAATGAGGCGTCGACCATGTTTGCAGCTCTTTGGAAGAAAACGTCGCCCTTTGCCATCCTTACTTTTCTTTGACTTCTTCAAATGCAGCTGAACTCCAGCTGGTATTTTCTTGGACTTTGCAGCTGTTTCTGGTCATCAGTTCATTCCTGCAAACCTCTGAAGCTGAACAACAATGATGCTGCATTGCTGGCTGATCCCAAAAGGTTGATTCTGTTCATCTGGACGTTTTCAGAAACGTTTGCTCACTGATCAGGTGACTTCTTCAGTCTCAGCTGACTGCAGCTTTACAAGCTTACAAACAGCACATTTGCACAATGACTGAAAGCAGCAGCACCTGATATATATGATACTAATATAATACATATACATATATAATCCATACTAATGATGAAGGAACTGAGCTCACAGTCCATTGTTCATTCAGTGAACTACTCAGTTTATTTTGGGCCTCAGAAATGCTCACTCTGTTTGTACATCACTGTCAGCAATAGACTCATTCTGCTGTGTGGACAGGAACACATGTGACATCACTTCCTGTTTGTTTGTGACTGAAGAAGTTTACAAGGAATCATTTAGAAGAGTTTCAAACATCAACTGATTGAATCCATGAATCTGAAAACGTGTTTGTGAGTGAAAGAGACAGACATGTACAGACTGAACTATCTGTTCAACAGTCAGAGTGTTTCTGTAACAGGAGACACTCTTTACACTCCACTCAGCACAGGGACACTGAGGAGCCAGACCAGAACCAAAACCCAGGATAAAGAGTTTGAGTGAATGTGGTGTTGAAGGTGTGGAGGTGGATCAGAGTGTCAGAGGAGACTCTGTAGAAGGACAGAGTGCCAGCAGGACAGTCCACATACACTGCTGCTCTGTTAGAGACAGAGGAGGAGGAGGAGGAGGAGGAGATGGATGTTTTTATATTATTGTGCCAGACATAACGAGGACCATTATAATCACAGTACAGACTCCAGGACTGATCACTGCCTCCTTTCCTTCTGATGCTTCTGTAACTCACTGATATATAAACGTCTCCTCTCCACTCGACCTCCCAGTAACAGCGACCAGTCAGACCATTTCTACACAGCAGCTGATAAACATCAAATCTGTCTGGATGATCAGGATATGACTGAACCTCCTCCACACATGTCACCTTCCTGTTGTTGTCAGACAGTTGGAGCTTTGTGTTCACTGTGTTTGTGTCGATTGTGAGTTGACAGGAATCTGATGGAGAGAACAAACACAATCCAGCTGCAGTTATTGATCCATCATCTGTTCATTGATTGACACTTTGATGATGACTCCTGACATGATGACGATGGTTGAATGTGTGCTGCTTTGTTTTCATGAATCCCATTAAAAACACACTTACACTTCCTCAGACCTGGTCTCAACCATCGGACTCCAGCAGGCTCCACCCTGAAAGGAGGAGGGGGGTCAGAGCAGCACAGTCAGCATGCACACATGGACATTACATGGCTCTCACACACACACTGTTACACACTGAGCTCAAAGCTCGGCTCCACTGTTTTATTCAAAGAAATCTACATTTATTTATCAGCACATTTAAAAACAGCTTGAGCCAAAGTGCTGCACAGAGTAGAGAGAAAATAGGAAACATACACAGTAATGACTATAAAGACTGGTCAGGATTGAAAGTGTGGAGCAGGGAAATTATTTTACTGCTATTGTTAAATAATTATCATCATTACCATTGCATTAAGAATAATATAATCTGCATCATGGATATTGCATTCAGAGGTTTAAACAGTGTGTCTGTCAGAAAAGGCTAAAAGTCACAGGCTGACAGGAAATAGGCTTGCAGAGAGTTTGCAGAAGTGAAAGCAGTCTTAGGTTATTCTGAGCAGCGGGTTGGACGAGGCTATTTGAATTACTAGGTTATTCAAGTTGATCATTGCTCTAACAATGTAACAGATAGCTTTAAGAAGGCCTTAAGATGCTTATGCACACAGTTATTATGTTTAGTAGAGGTTCTTGATTAAAACATTTATTTAGTAGATGATATATCCATAGTTTCGGTTCGATTATTACATATACGAGAGTGGCTTCTGTCTCTCTGTCTGGTGAAAGGTCAGAAGTGCGAGAGGTGACATAGAGGCTGAGTGAGGTCAACACACACACACACACACACACAATTTTAGTTAGATTTATTTAGAGGAGAGAGGTTAGTCATGTCTGGCTGTAACTGCAAA
The DNA here is from genome assembly GCF_964374335.1 of Astatotilapia calliptera. NCBI lineage: Eukaryota > Metazoa > Chordata > Actinopteri > Cichliformes > Cichlidae > Astatotilapia > Astatotilapia calliptera. Next base: position 1,770,710 of record NC_137424.1, on the reverse strand, counting down.
ATTGTCTCGGTAAAAGAGGAACCGTTCCTTGTTGTCTCGGCAAGAAAGAGGAACTGAAAGGTAGAAAGGAAGTGCCGGCCATGAAAATAGAAGATGATGTTCTTTCGAACTGTGTTAAAAGTCATTGTGGTGTTGATCTGATCTATGTATAAAATGTATCTGTGACGCATGAAGGAGCGTCAGTTAATCAAACCCTGATGTTATAAAATAATTGTTTGTGCTTTTAGTAAGTCGAAGATCAATTGCTGTCTGCGTACAGAGTATCTTCCCACACGTGTGTATTCATTAAAATCATTGTTTGACCAAGATCTTCTGGACCATGGTTGTTTGTACTCTCCTTCCTCAATTTTTGAACCTTAACAAAAGCTACAGAGTACAAATGTGTTTCCAACCGGCTTTTAAAAATGTCCAGTGTTGGTGACGACCTGATGTGAAGGGCGACTGTTCCAGAGTTTGGCTGCAGCCATCGATAAAGCTCACCTCTGTTTTTACGTCTAGTTCTGGTCAGAAGCTGCTTATCTGCAGACCTGAGGGCTCCACTTGGATTCTTTTGTTAAAGAGAGATAAGATGGAGCCAATCCATTCACAGATTTAAAGACAACCAGATCTGGAAGTGGATTCTACCACGTACTGGTAACCAGTGGAAAAAGCTGGTGATGGGTCGTCTAGCACAGACCCACCGCTGGAACCAGACAATTGATGAGGGAGAGAACTGTGACAGCGCCGTTCCTTCACTTGACCTCAGTCGCTCTCGTCTGCTCCCTCGTAACACTGCTCTTTATTGAGCTTCCATGAATATGCACAAGTTCATTATGACGTCTTACACAGGTATGAACAAAGAGTACCAGTCTGTGCATAGTGTGTGTGTGTGTGTGTGTGTGTGTGTGGGTGCGTGTGTGTGTGTGTGTGTGTGTGTGTGCGTGCGTGTGTGTGCGTGTGCGTGTGTGTGTGTGTGTGTTCCAGATGTGACCCTGTGACCCCAAAGCTGGTGCTAAGAGTCCAGCGGTCCCCCTAACAAAGGGCTCTTATACTTAACCAGACACAGAGTAGGTGTCCTCCTACACCAGGGGTCTCAAACTCGTGGCCCGTGGGCCAATTGCGGCCCGCAGGACGATAGTTTTTGGCCCCACCTTAATATGAAAATGTAATGTTAGTTTGATCATGTATGACACTTTACAGTGTTGTGGGCGGAGCTGAATTAACCCACCAATCAGGGTGGGATATGGATCTCAGGGGACACCAGCCGGGCTTGATGCAAGCAGGGAAACATTTCTCAATGAGTCAAAGTTCCAGCAGCGTTGCCCTGGAGTGTTTCTTTCTTTCCTGTGCCTGGCTGGCTTCCTCCTTTCTATTGGGCAAACGCCGACATTCGCCCCAGCGCGCTGCGTTCACAACACTTCAAAAAAAGTTGTTTTTTTAAGTTGCTGCCCAGCGGGACATTATACGTATATAGATTTATACACACGTCAGTGGGATTTAAAGTTATTTTTCCACAGAGAGAGATCTCATATTAACTCTCACAGTGATGCGTAGGCGGCGGGATAAAAGAAAAGTCATGAACTCAATGCAGCCCAATTTAGTCTGCAGTCACATAGCGACACCTGTTCATCGGCAACAACAGTCCCCGGTAACCCGGACTAATTATAGGGTCGCACCGTAATTTGTGGCTCCATGTTTTTATTTGCATCACTGCGTTTGCATTGCAGCAAACATGAACATTACATATATTTCAATATAATGTAAAAGCAGTCAAAACAACTAACATCAGAAACAGCTGATGTTATTTGTTATATGTCACGGTGTCGTTTCCGCTTCTTTCTCCTGTAACAACAGCCCGGCGCCGTGAGCAGTCGCCTTTTTTGCGCTCGCTATCCCTGCACTTTCTACCATCTGCAAACGCCACGGTGTTCGTGTCGTCATGAAAGACATGAACATCGAGCGTAAAAACAAAGGAGACTGCTACCGGCTTTTTATCTGCCGATCGCCGTGCTACGGTTGCAAGAAAAAGAAGCAGAAATGACGTTCTCTACGCGTTGAGATGTTCCCCGTCCGTCGGCTAAACGCTTGATTGAAACTTCAATGCGACAGTGACACCAAGTAGAATTATAAATGTCACATAGCCCCAAACATGTCTTTTTCAAAGCCTGCGGTGAAGAGAAAGGTTGGTGATGAGCACCGACAATTTCAGGAAAAGTGGGAAATGCAATATTTCTTTGTTGAGCACAGGGGCACCCCGACCTGTCTTATTTGCACAGAGAAAGTTGCGCTGCACAAGGAATACAATTTGAAACGTCATTACACAACTAGACATGCTGAGCTGGATGCAAAATACCAGGGAGACGAGAGAGCGAACCGGGTTGCCAGTCTTAAAACAGATCTACTGAGGCAGCAAGATTTCTCCAAGAAAGCAACCAAAGAGAATAATGCAGCAGTCGGAGCCACGTGGTTAGTGAGATGATTGCTAAAGCAGGGAAGCCATTCACAGAAGGTGCATTTGTCTAAAAGTGCATATTGCAGGCTGCAAATATAGTCTGTCCGGGAAAGAAAGGTCAGTTTAGCAACATCAGCCTTTCTGCCAACACCGCAGCAGATCGCATTTCTGACCTGTCAAGTGACATTTATGACCAACTGTGTGAGAAAGCCAAATGTTTCAGTGTATACTCAGTCGCTCTTGATGAGACCACAGACATCACCGACACTGCCCAGCTCCCAATGTATGTCCGTGGTGTTGATGACAGTTTTGAAGTGATGGAGGAGCTGCTCACAGTAATTCCAATGCATGGCCAGACCACCGCTCAGCAGATATTTACAAGCTGTGTGATGCCATTGAGAATGTTGGTTTGCCATGGAAGAGGTTTGTTGGAATAACAACAGATGGAGCGCCATCAATGACAGGGAGGAAACATGGACTGGTGGCACAAAACAAACTGGAAGAGGAAGGCGTGGAGGAGGCCATTGCTCTGCACTGCATCATCCATCAGCAGGTCCTTTGCAGCAAATGCCTGAAGTTTGACAATGTGATGTCTATTGTTGTGAAATGCATCAACCAAATCAGATCCAGGGGCTTAAAGCACCGAAGGTTCTGTGCTTTTTTAGAGGAAATGGAGTCAGAATATGGGGATGTGCTCGACTTCACTGAGGTACGTTGGCTCAGCAGGGGAAATGTATTAAAGAGACTTTTTGAGTTGAGAGCAGAAGTGAAGCCTTCATGGAGAAGGATGGAGTTAGTGTTCCTGTGCTAACTGATCCCAAATGGCTCATGGACTCAGCTTTTCTTGTTGATATGACACATGAGCTTAATGTACTGAACAAGACGTTACAAGGCCAGGGGCAACTTGTCAGTGCTGCCTATGACAACGTGAGAGCATTCTCCACAAAACTGGCGCTCTGGAAAGCTCAGCTCTCTCAGACAAACCTTTGCCATTTCCCAGCATGCAAAGCACTCGTGGATGCAGGCACACCATTCAGTGCTGACGAGTATGTTGATGTCATTTTGAGGCTACAGGAGGAATTTGATCACAGATTTGCTGACTTCAAGACACACAGAGCCACCTTTCACATTTTTGCGGACCCCTTCTCCTTTGATGTGCAAGATGCCCCTTCTGTGCTTCAAATGGAGCTCATTGAGCTGCAGTGCAACTCTGAACTCAAAGCAAAGTTCAGGGAGGTGAGTGGAAAAGCAGAGAAGCTTGGACAATTTTTGAGAGACTTGAGCCCTAGTTTCCCTCGGCTTTCCCGAATGTTCAAGCGGACCATGTGCCTTTTTGGTAGCACATACTTGTGCCAAAAGCTCTTCTCCACTTTGAACTTCAATAAGTCCAAGTACAGGTCCAGACTTACGGATGATCATCTTCAAGACATACTGAGGGTCGCAACTGCTTCCTTCCTCCCTTTTTTAACCATGCCTTTATTGTGGAAAACCTTTCCTTATAACAATATGAGCAGCTAATGCTAATTTGATGTGAATTAGCATTATATTAGTGAGGAGTTAATGTTAAGTAGGCTACCATTAGCAGCTAAAGCTAATTTGAGGTGAATAAGCATTAGTAGCTTGTGCTAATACCCTTTTCTCTTGTGTTATAATGATGTGAGACGTTAATGCTAAATAGGCTTCCATGAGTGACTCCTTTCCCTTACATTATAAAGATGTGAAGAGTTTATGCTAAGTAAGCTGCCATTAGCAGCTAATGCTAATACTGTTTTCCCTTTCTTTATACAACTTGAGCAGCTATTGCTAAGAAGGCCACTTTTCTCTGCTAAGGATTTGTGTGACCATGATGGAAACTCTGATAAGCTAATGCTGCTAAGCTAATGCTGTTTATGGGCCCTGTTAGAATCAATATTTCATTCTCATTCTGTTGTTTGAGAACAATAACAGAAAAATGTGCACTTGAGAACAAATTTATTGTGAATTCAGCTGTGAATGTACAGTTTGTCATTATTTAAGCTTCCATTTCCAAATGTTAGCTGACACTTTATTAGGTACACTGGTATCTATATCAGGTACACCTGTGACCTAAATGTTCCTGCAAACAGACTCCTTGGAGACCCCTACATAAATATCCATGAACTATCCAGCTAGACTAGTGTGTCTGTCCCTGAAAATATTCCTGCATGTGTGATTGTTCATGTCTCATCTGCAGGAAACAAACAGGAAGTGAGTGAAGGACACAGGAAATGTTTCCAGCTCTTCCTCCTCTATCAGATTTTCTCTCCATACCTGAGAGTGTCCAGTCTCCAGCCTGGATCCTTCAGTCCAGCCGAGAGCAGCTTCATTCCTGAGTCACCTGGATGATTGTAGCTCAGGTCCAGCTCTCTCAGATGGGAGGGGTTGGAGGTCAGAGCTGAGGCCAGAGAAGTACAGCCTTCCTCTGTGATCAGACAGCCTGACAGACTGCAAACACACAAAACAACAATCTATCTGTCAACAATCGTTTTCTCTTTGTCACAATAACATCTATCCATTTACATCCATTCAATGTAACTTTATTTATAAGTGACAATACCCAACAGACAACAACAGTCATCTGAAGCTGTTTAACAGTGTAAGGTAACCGCCTCCACTGTGAGCAGCACTTGGTGATGGTGGGAAGAAGAACTCCCTTTGACACAAAGATCCTCCCAGTGAAAACAGGCTCCAGGAGGAGCATCTACCATGACTGGTTGCAGGGTGAGGGGAAAGAGAAGAGATGAGCTCAGAGAGACAAGAACAAAACAGAGAGACAAAAGTTAAGGACATGCAGTAGTGACATATAAAAGCATCAGGAGTGAAAAGAGGGGAGAAGAAAGCAGAGCATCATGGGAAGTCCACCAACAGCCTGAGCCTATAGCAGCATAACTAAGGGATGGTTCAGGGTCACCTGATCCAGCTCGAACTATAAGCTTTATCAAAAAGGAAAGTTTGAAGCTGATCTTCAAAGTAGAGAGAGTGTCTGTCTCCTGAACTCAAACTGGGAGCTGCTTCCACACCCAGTCCAACATAGCCAGGCTTTCTTTGCTGCTTTGACAAAACCTCAAATCCCAGTCAGAGACGATGAGCATCATCACAGTGATGATCATTTCTCTGTAACCCAGGCTTTCTGCTTCAGGATCTGTGCACGCTCACAGAACAAGGAGACCTTTAAACATCATTTCACTAAATGGATGGACTGAGCTCAGCCTACAGATGAACTGGTGCCAGAGATCATAAAGAACATCAAACAGTCAAATTCAACACTTTAATGGAAATATGAGATTAATGCTGCAGACAATCATGAAGCTGCTGAATTCATGAACATCAAGAATGCAGCGAGTGGTAAAATAAAGATTTGACCTCAGTGTGCTCAGTGTTCCTGTCTATTCCTAACATATTCCTAACATGATAGCTGCACTTTAGAGCTCTAAAACTGGAACTGACACATATTTAAACTCCACATGTTACTCAGTACATTCAGTTCTGACACTCGCCCACAGTCCAACAAAGGAAACATGGAGATCACACCAGTTTGTCACCAAAGTCTAATTATTAGGGCAACTTAACCTGTTATAATCTCGTTAACTCATTAACTGATTAACGTCAGCAATTATTTTAATCACAGTTTTTAAAATCATGATTATTGTGAAAGTGCTCACTGGCTCTGAATATAAAAGCCATGGGTCACAGGAGGGATGTTGATCAGTGCTGGCTTGAAATGGGCGTCATTATGCGTCTCAGCCAATGGGAGCATTGAGGGTGGGCCTAATACTACTGCAGCGCTCACATGACCCAGGACAGAAAGAAAGGGGCGGGGACAGAAACATGGAGACAGGTACAGATCTTTGACATGTTCATTTTAAACTGTTCCAGGAGGCAGTGTTGATACAACTAAAGTTATCTGTTGTTGAAGAAGTCGGTCTGAGGAACGTTCTTAGGATCAACAAATGACGGCATGTATGAGCCTCAAGACGCAGCATCACAAGAAGAACACATGAGCTGTAGAAAAAGGAGAGACTACGAAAGCCACGGCGTTACAACATGAACCAGCTGTTGGTCTCTCTGGAGACTACTGGACGTAGCTGGGTAACCATGGTTACCTGGGAGTTACAGAAACGTGCAGAACATGTGATTCATGTTGCACAGCAGTGGGACATTTGAAATAAAGTCAGCACACTCAGTACAGATAGTGCATCAAATATGATGCTGCTGCCAGACGTCTGCCTTTGAACACGTCCCTGCATCGCGCACAACACCAAGGTTGCCATGGCGATCACAGCTGACAGGGACAAAGTGCACAGCTGGAAGCCTGCAGGTATATTTAACATGATGTATTTCTCAGTGTCCTGTCGGTGTGTGAGAGACAAACAGCCTCTGTATGTGTGTGTAAATACAGCATGAATATGTAGAGGACATGTTTGTGGATATAAGTAAATGAAAGCTCTGCGTCATTTGAATCTTTGACTCTTGTTTCTGTTGCAGGTCTGTGACTGAACTTCTGGGAGGAGAAACGTTGGTTTCATGCTCTGTGATTCTGTGTTTTGTCATCTCTCTCAGGTGATGGACAGCTCAGATGATGACCCCGCCTACGTGGTCAAATTCAAGTCTACATTCAGAACAGACCTGGAGACACGCAAGCAAAATGCCAACATTGTATATGTGAAAACTGCTGCTGGAGCCAGATTCAAGGAGCTCAAGTGTTTACCCAGATCTTACTGAACTCACTGCAGGAACAGAGGGTTGTTGGAGGGAAACCTGTGGAAGCAACAACATCCGAGCCACCAGAGAAGAAGTTGGCCCTGTTGGTGCTTCATCAGAGTGTGAACAGGAGGAAGACTCAGCTGAGAACAGTGTGGTGGATACAGAGCAGAGCCCACCATCAGTACAGAGGCCTGTCCATTAGAGTGCTGCTCCAACATGCAGCACATGTACTTGGCCACAGCTGCAACATCTGTACCTGTGAAAGCTTCTTCTCTGTTGCTGCTCATATTGTGCAGAAGAAGAGAGTTTCTTTATCATCAGAAAATGTCAATGAGCTTGTGAGTCTTAGCAGCTGGCTCGGTGCAGAGGAGGAAGAACATGTCAGTCAGAGGAAGATAAATGCAGTTCATGTTGTCAACTCAACCTGGACTGTTGAAAGAGTTTTTCTTTGTCTGGTTTCTGACTGAGATTCTCCAAAGGAAATCCAGCACAAACACACACTTCACACACTCAAAGTCCTGCACAGTAAATGAGCTGATGAGCGTTTGTGCTGCTGCCTGATAACAGAACAATAGTTCTGCTGCTTCCTGTTCTGGAAACACACATTTATAAATGTTCACTTGCTGTTGATCAAAGGTATGTTGGTGGCTCTGGACGCTGAGGGAACTTTGTGAAAAACTAGATCAAATGTTAACGTCCTGGCAGAGGCAAAGAACTTTGATTTGATATTTGATTAGATTCATGTTTCAGCTCAGACTGACAGAAATATTTGAACTGCTGCTGTGTTAAAGGGAACACTGCTGTTAGAAAGCACCTGATCTGTTTCTGCACACTGAATGTTGCACTTCTCATACTGCAGTACTATTAAAATAAGTACACAATGCACTACTTTTGAACTCATGATTGAATGTTGCTGTAACAAAGCCATTAATGTGATTCAAAGTGTTCATGGTTTCCCAGCACAACAAATGATTGCACAAGTGTGACTGATCCACTTTCTAATGTGTGTGTAGCCCACACTGTGTGTCACTGTGTCACAGGTGAGTCTGTGTGTCCAGCTTCTATGAGGACAACAGGATATAGTGACTGAGTCCAGCAGCTTAAAGTCTGACTCCATCCTCCATTTAAATAACTCACAGCAACAACTGAATAGCTTTGCCTTTGTGTAGCTGACACTTCATTTTAATGTCCTTCTATTCTGGTTCATCTGGTCTCAGTTTCTATAAGCACACAGGTTTCATCAGGGACTCTATGACCTCAGTAATCTTTGCTGGGCCTTAATGCTCTGAACAAAGCTGCACAGCACAAGACTAAATAGAAATGAATCAGTCTTTCATTCTCACTGCTGTTTGACTTCAGCTCTCAATGTCCCACCATAACCCATGGAAAGAATTACTGTCCATCCAGGCTGCTGAACATGAAGCTGATGAAGGTGGAGTATTGTGAGGGCTGATGGAGATGATGATGAGGAATCCAGGAGCAGTGGGTGGATGGCAGCATCAGCATGAAGGATCAGTGTGAGAACACATCATCATCCACAAAGGAAACCAGTCTGAGTGTCTGACGCTCTTGTTAGAAAGACGCAGTCCCAGCAGTTAGCTTGTCTGCTAGTTAGCTGAGAGCTAGCTCAGTTGTACATTGAATACCAAACTGTGTAAACCAGGGGTGTCAAACATATGGCCCGTGGGCCAAATCCAGCCCTTGAGATAATTTCATATGTCAAATATTGATGAATTTTCAGGCTTGCTGATAATCAATGTGAGCACGGCTGAGGTTTTATTCTGATGAGCAAACCATGTGGCCAATCACTTTCAGAGACAGACTGGGATCATACCATTATGTGAAAGAGGACGGAAATGTCCCATAGACAGCAAGGGTAGTGGTAGAGACCAGTACACAGAGAAATGGGAGCTGTACTGAAATGCAAGCGTGTCAGGAAAGAGTGAAAAGGCAAAATGAGCAGCATCTGGCTGCATTTCAGTGATATTGGAGTGTTAAAGATATTCTATTATCAAAGTACTCAGATGCAATGAAATATCACTCAGACACTTAGAGCAGTTTTAAACGTGCACGGGTGAGAGACTCAGGGAGAGACTCACACACCTCCTTGGTGCAGTCTGGCTTTATTTATACACATCATGAAGCATACAAAAAAGGAAATATCATCCTTATCTTGTCAAGAAAACAGGTGTGGTTTATCAAAAAACTTCGTGTTCTCTACAAGGTTGTTTCTTACTCGTGGGTGGCGGTTTCCTGCTAGTGTGAAGGCAAACAGTGACAATGTGAAGGCAAAGACTGATAATTTGAAGGCAAGCAGTTTCCGTTATAAAGTAGGGAGCCAGCAATTAAAATATGCAGCTGGTTGAGTACAGAACAGAAATATAAACACTCTTAGCTGATTATTATATGAATAATAAAACCTTTAAAAGCAAAAATACTCTGACATTCCCTCCTGTTGTTTAGATTTCTCACATGACAGTACTGTTATTTTTGTCAGTTCATAACCTCTTGTCTAAACATTTTCGGTTTGAACGTCATAAAACAGTCCTGTGTTCAATTAAACTAAACATTACTGTATGGATCATCTTTCAAAATTTCTTCCATTTGAGACATCATCACATAAGCATTGATAGAAGTTGTCACCATGTTTGATACCATTTTCTTCAGACAGGGTACTACACATGTTGTGAAAACACATAACAGTAAAAGCAAACATGCTATTCCAACAAGTCCTTTAATCAGAAGGGACTTCCATGAACCACCTAGTAACCATGTCAACCAATCATCAGTGCTTGTGACATAGTCTTGTTGTTCAGCATCTTCAATCTTTCTCAAGGTGTTCAAAGCGTCGGTCATGTTTTGTGAGTGTATGTTGTCTGGGATGTATGTACAACATGTAGTGTCAAACAATACACACAAACCTCCTTTTTCAGCTAGAATCATGTCTAGTGCGACTCTGTGTTGCATCACTACAATGCGTATTGCGTCGAGTTCTTCATTTTGCGCTTTGTTGATTTTCATTGAAGCATTTAGGAACAGTCCAAATCGATAGTCAAGTGTCTCGATCCTCAGCATGTTTTTCCCAACTCCTACCCAAGGGAACAAGGAGTGGAGGACTTTCTGACCATCAGTCCATAGTTTGAAGTTCTTGGGCACATCTGATCCATAGATTGAGTCATGTGGCATTACTTCAGTGACTTCAGCAACTTCACGTTTTGCTCTTGACGTGTGTGTCTCTGCTGTGATCTTGAAGGTGTGGTCTGAAATTAGTACTGGTGCACACAGACCGGTGGAGTTCGGTGGGAGCATGAAGTAGGTTTTAGGCCCGCAGGCCCAAGCGGCTCCCTGGACCCAGAAAGTTCAATTTTTGAAGGTGTGTATTCCTTTGGATTGGGTCAGGTCAAGTGTCTGTGTGCAGTTGCGGTTTCGTCCAAGTTTCCTGTTTCCATCGGAGAAGTTGAAACACATTGGGTGCTGTATGTCCGGCGGCAAAACTATGGCGAATGATTTGTTTTTTGTGTTGTTGGCTTTGACGTTTACCCAATGTTTTTCGTTGCAGGTGTAGTTCCAGTTCGTCAGATTGTAGGCACAAGGGGTTGTCTGTTCAATTAGGATACGTCGTTGTGAAAGTGGTTTCGTGACACGTTTGACGTCTGTGTCACTACACCATGGAATTAGGTCTTCTTTCTTTGTGCTTTGACCTTTTAGGGTCAGTCCTGTTGCCATCAAATCTCTGCGTGTGCAATTGCCAGTTGTTGCTTTGTTGAACACACACATCGCTTCGTCAAGTTCAGGTGCCTTTCCATATATTGTTGCGTGTACGGCTGTTGTTGGCATATGTGAACATACATAGCATTCCGTGCTGTTGTCGGTGCGTGTTCTATCATACACATATCTATACCACGCGTTGTTCATCCATGGGTGGTTATGGTCTTGGTTCAGGTCACGTAGATGCGAATTATCATGTGTCCATCTTTTTTGCAGGTGGTGTTGTTTATTTCCTCTCATCTGGGTGAGTGTTAGTAGGCTCACTAGGAGCGCAATGCTGGCCACTAGGAGGACAAGTGTCTTCATGATGACCAGGCACACCTAGACTTCTGGTGAGTAGACTATTGGCGAGAAGTAAAAAAAGGGCGGGATATACCCAATCAGCCCTTCCCTTCACCAATAGATCACCTAGAAGCCAGGGGAGCCGGCGTCTAAGCGTCTGGATTGTCACTCACTTTTTTACAGTGGCTGTGGTGGATCCAAGATGGTCTTTCTGCTATTTTGCAGGCGGTGGGTGTGGTAAGTAGGACTTGGTATGGGCCCTCCCACCTTGGTGAACTCCAATTCTTTCTCTGGAGTACTTTGATCAGGATCCAATCACCTGGTTGTAACCTGCAAGACACTGGAGAGAAATCACTCGGCAGTTGGTTGTTTAACACAATCTCTTTATTTTCAAACAGTTTAGTCATCCATTCTGCTAGGGTAGTTTCCCTTATTGATTTATTAATAGGTTCACTGGTAATTGGCAATGGAAACGCTCTCCCGTGGATGATTTCAAAAGGTGTAAGTTTCTGAGAACCTTGTGTTATTCTCATCCACATCTTTACTAGGCCTAGACATTCAGGCCATGGTCTTCCTGTTTCTTCCATGCATTTTCTTAATCTCTGTTTTATTGTGCCGTTAGTTCTTTCCACTAATCCTGCGCTTTGTGGGTGATATGCACAGTGATGTTTGATGCTAAATCCTAGAGCTTCAGAGACTTTGCTGATGATGTCATTAACAAAATGTGTTCCATTGTCTGACCTTATCAGACTGGGAATGCCATATGTGGGGATGAAGTGATTGCATAAACACTTTGCCACTGATATTGCATCTGCTCTTTTTACTGGATAGATTTCTGGCCATTTTGAGAATACATCTATAATTACTAGAGCATATCTTGATGCTTGGCATTCGTTAAGTTCAATAAAATCCATGTGGGTTTCCTTGTGAGTTGTGTTGTTTTTTTTTGTTTTTTGTTTTTTGACAGAATAGGCATGTTCTTACAAATTATTCGCTAAAGTTTCAAAATTTATAGTGTGTATTGCATTGTTTATCTATACTATATCTCCCTCCTGTTGACACAGGTGTTTACCTCATGTGTCACTACAACCGCTGTCCTGTGTAATGACTCTGTTAATATAGGTTTTCCATCACAGACCATTAAGTCATCTTTCAGTTTACTCCACATTTCGCCCTCCTCCTGCCTTTCCTTTTCCTTTGTAGGGGCCTGGTTTATGTCTTCTGTATTCTCCAGAGAATGCCACCAATCCTGTTGCTGGATCTACAGTAAAGACGCCTCCTTTTTCTTTTTGCTTCTGTATTTTAACTGCGTGTTCAGCATATTGCAGTGCATCTGACAGACTTCCTGTATTTTGTGTGACCCAGTGTTTTTCTACGTGGGCCCTCACTTTTGGGAGGAGGCCGTTCAGAAATGCATTTTTTAGCTGTTGCTGAAATGGTGTTTGTGGCTCCTCCTGGTAATTTAAACCTGAATGTTGTCTGAAAACTGGGCGTAGGCGATCGAGGAAGTCAGAGGCAGTCTCAGCTTCCTTCTGCTTTATCTCGCCTATTTTGCCGTAATCTGCTCTTGGGGCTAGACGGACTCTAATCCTTTCATATAATCCTGCCAACTGAGCCCTTAGAGGCTCAGAGGTGGGGAGCAGGGCTATACCCTGGTCATCTGACCCCGTGAAGTCTCCCTTTACTGTTCCCATTTTTAGACCTAATAAGTCCTGAATTACCTGGAGCATTTCATGGCCATTCAAGTGCCAGTGTGTTCTAATTAACTCAACTGCCTCCCTCCATGGCTCAAAACCTTCATTTAACAGTGGAACGTCCTTTAAAACATTAAATCTGTCAGTTTGGGACCATGCTCTGAAAACATATAGGAAAGGGTTGTTGTCTCTTTCATTATTATCGCCACCCGTTAGTTGGCCATATCTTGGGTTGGGCGTGGCTATCATTGGAAACAGACCTGACGGTCCTGGGGGGTCAATCTGTCCTCCCATATCCCTACCTGACGGGTCTTTCCCTATGTCTTCCTTATGGTGATTTGTTGTCATTAAATTTAATGCCTGTCTTGCTGAATCATATGGGCCTGGCGCGTCAGTGAAGGGGTTTTTTGATACTGGCTGATTAGACGGGCCGGGGGCAGGCACATATGGAGGAGGTGGTTTTGGGTGTTGTGGATCTTTTAGTTCACTACTTTGTTCATTTTTCTTTTTCTTTTTCTCTTCTCGCACCTTTGTGCGTTTATCATTTTCTGCCATCCAGGCTTTAAAATGTTGCCACTCTGTGAGACGTTTGGCTTTCTTTTTAAAGCTTTTTTCATTGTTTAGTTCCGCTTGGAGGGTCTCTTTTAAAGCAGTCACTGCAAAGGGAGTACATTGTCCCTCCCACGCAGGGCAGTTTAGTTTCTTTGGATTTCTCCATCTATTTGCGCTAATTAGTCCGGCGCCTGGACATTTTTTCTCTAGCCACTGCTCGTCAGCAGTGAGTTTTGTTGATTTATTACCCATTATTATTTTTTCCTCTTGTTATTATTATTTATTTATTTATAAATATATTTGCGTTTACACACACACATACACACCCGTGGTGCTTTCTCTGGCACGAGGAATGGGAGAGGCTATTGACACGGCCTTCTACTTTCAAGCTAGCCTTGAAAGCGGTGTCAATTTTATGTGATGAAACACAACCTTTTCCCGTTCCACCAGAACTCGAGCAACCAACGGTAAACAATTCGGTGGAGTAGTTCAGCCTCCTTAATGTGCTGTAAAATCAACTTACTCCACCAACAAAACAGTAAAACAACAGATTATACGCGTAATGAGTTTTTTATTCTGGGCAACACTGTGTCTTTCTACATTGCTCCAAGCCCTCTTTCAGGCGAGCTGCTTCGTAACCTCTACGAGTCCTTTTTCAGACGAGAATGTTACTATCCTGTCGTATTTTGACATTAAACTTGCTCCAAGCCCTCTTTCAGGCGAGCTGTAACCTCTACCAGTCCTTTTTCAGACGAGAATGTTACTTAATTAATCTGTCATACATTGACGGGAAACTATTTAATGTACAGACCACAGGTTGCCTCAGTCGTTTTGCGCAAGATGTGAGTGAGTGCTAAATATTCACCTGAGTTATTGTGTGGTTGCTTTGGTTTCCTTCATCAACCCCTGAAGTCGTGGACCTCTTATAAGAACGCTGGCCAGAACCCGAACGTCACGTCTCTGGACTTTATCCTCTGCCTGGAGAGGAGTCGACAGCGTGGGCTTCTCACGACGTCAGGACTTGACGAAGGTCTCCTATTGGAGCATTGAAAAAATATCAATGTCCAATCCGGCTCAGAAGGACCAATTAAATGTTAAAGATATTCTATTATCAAAGTACTCAGATGCAATGAAATATCACTCAGACACTTAGAGCAGTTTTAAACGTGCACGGGTGAGAGACTCAGGGAGAGACTCACACACCTCCTTGGTGCAGTCTGGCTTTATTTATACACATCATGAAGCATACAAAAAAGGAAATATCATCCTTATCTTGTCAAGAAAACAGGTGTGGTTTATCAAAAAACTTCGTGTTCTCTACAAGGTTGTTTCTTACTCGTGGGTGGCGGTTTCCTGCTAGTGTGAAGGCAAACAGTGACAATGTGAAGGCAAAGACTGATAATTTGAAGGCAAGCAGTTTCCGTTATAAAGTAGGGAGCCAGCAATTAAAATATGCAGCTGGTTGAGTACAGAACAGAAATATAAACACTCTTAGCTGATTATTATATGAATAATAAAACCTTTAAAAGCAAAAATACTCTGACATGGAGACCACAAATCTGAGTGCAACATTTATACAGGAGATATACAGGAGACGCTGAGAGTAGAACTGATAAAATTAGGAGCTGGCTAAAGTGAGACCCATTTTTATTTCCACCCATTTTCCACTGTGGAGGACAAAAGGTTTCAAACTGGTCCAGGTCTTAAACCTCACGTGTTCTTCCTAATAGCAGTAAATGGATAAAAATAAGGCTTTTATGAAAACACTGAATACAACTTGCTGCCTTTAAAAAGACTAAATGTGCAGTTCAGTATTGAATACTACATAAAATAAACTATATATAAAGTGTGTCTGAATGGCAGAGATGCAGAAATATGTGCATTTTTTCTTTTTTTTTTTTTTTTTTTTTTTTTTTTTTTTTGTCTCTCTTCCCCCCCCTTCTCACCGTCTCTTCTCCCCTTGGGTTTTCTTTCTTTCTCTCCCCCTCTCTCTCTCATTCATTCCCCCTGTCCTATTTATTAAAAAAAAAAAAAAAAAAAAAAAAAAATGACAAAGGATGAACTGAAGCTCTGCCATCACGTAATGTCGCATACTGCTGTTTCTGATGTCATTTAAAAAAAAAAAAAAAAAAAAAAAAAAAAAACCTCACGTGTTCTTCCTAATAGCAGTAAATGGATAAAAATAAGGCTTTTATGAAAACACTGAATACAACTTGCTGCCTTTAAAAAGACTAAATGTGCAGTTCAGTATTGAATACTACATAAAATAAACTATATATAAAGTGTGTCTGAATGGCAGAGATGCAGAAATATGTGCATGTAGCACAGAGCCACGGCTCAGTGTCTGAATGAGTCTCACAGACCTGAATGTGCTGTTGAAGCCATTTATAATTATAACGTAATTCTTTACTCGTTTGATCTGCTCCTTACCACAAGCCACCAGACGTGGAAGGTTTTGGACTTTTAACTATATTTTTTGAAGTTTTACAACTTTTCTTACTGTTAAAAACCTCGTTATGGCCATTCATGCTGTACAAAGTAATTAGACATGTGTGGTATCTACAGAAACGTCAGAATCTCAGCTAAAAGTTCACAAAACCATCTCAACAACCACCAAACAGCTGAAACAGCAGGTGAACAGATCACACAAAAAAGATGTAAACACAAATCCCCCTGATCATCTGTTTTTTAAACATGAAGCGTAGTTTTGGACGTTCATTTACTGCTGGTTCAGTGAATTTTGGTTGGACAGTGATGAAACCTGCAGCCTCAGAATCTGTGAGAAGTCTGCTTTCAGCACGCAACAGCATTGTTGTGTTGTGTGCTGTGGATCCACCTCTGCAAACTCATCACTGTTTCACCATCATGTTTCTACTTAGACAATAAAAAAGGAAGCAGTTCCCAGGAACTACTTCCTGTCTTGTTAACATAAGAGTACGTTGCCCTTCAAAACACCTCCACTTCTCCTCTTATTAGAGGACTGCCTTATTATTAATCTGCTAATTCTGTCAGTTGATGAAAGAAAAATGCTTGATCTCACCTGAGAGTTTCCAGTGTACAGCGTGGACTCTTCAGTCCTTCAGACAGAAGCTTCACGCCTGAATCCTTCAGGTTGATGTTACTCAGGTCCAGCTGTCTCAGATTAGAGGTCTGAGAGCTGAGACCTGAGGCCAGAGCTTCACAGCTTCTCTCTGACAGGTCACAGTGACTCAGTCTGAAAAATAACAGATAAACAATTACAAAAATAAAACACTTATGTTGAAGTGTAATGAGATACTATTATATTTAGCAATATTTCATCTTGTTTTGTCAGGAAACTGAGCACTGATGCAGAGCAACATGTGGAGAGAATCAGAGGAGAAGAAGTGAAGAGAGAACAGCAGTAAAACAACACTGAATTGTTCAGTGTGCTTTTGATATCAACAGAATGTGTCAAACTTCTTTATTTTGTATTTGTTTTAGTAGAATTGATGATTATCACTTAGATAACAACCACAGGCCAGGTCTAAATTGCACTTTGGTGACAGTTACACCCAGAAATATTTCAGAAACGTGGACAATTTGTGCTCCATTGTATTCAGTATTGAACAAACTGAGTACCGATGACCACTTAATATTTTTGATATGTTATTTGAGTTGTTCCACCTGATCTGTGTTAACTAGAATAAACATTTAAAAACTAAAGCTATGATCACATATGTACTTACAGAGCTTTGTTGGAGGCTTTGACCACTGGCAGCAGCCTCAGAAGAGCCTCCTCTGAAGCAGAGTATTTCTGCAGGTCAAACACATCCAGATCTTCTTCTGAGGACAGTAAGATGAAGACCAGAGCTGACCACTGAGCAGGAGACAGTTCATCTGTGGAGAGACTTCCTGATCTCAGGGACTGTTGGATCTCCTCCACTAGAGAACGATCATTCAGTTCATTCAGACAGTGGATCAGATTGATGCTTTTCTCTGCAGACAGATTCTCACTGAGCTTCTTCTTGATGTACTGAACTGTTTTCTTATTGGTCTGCCAGTTACTTCCTGTCTGTGTCAGCAGACCTCGTAGGAGAGTCTGATTAGTCTGCAGTGAAAGACCCAGGAGGAAGCGGAGGAACAAGTCCAGGTGTCCATTTGGACTCTGTAAGGCCTTGTTCACAGCACTCTGGTGGAGAGACTCTTTTTTTCTAAAAAAACTAGACCGCTTGGAGGTTGTTTGCTGTTCTTCCATCAGATTGAGTCCAGAGTTGATGAAGGTCAGATGGACATGAAGAGCAGCCAGAAACTCCTGAACACTCAGATGGATGAAGCAGAACACCTTGTCCTGGTACAGTCCTCTCTCCTCTTTAAAGATCTGTGTGAACACTCCTGAGTACACTGAGGCTGCTCTGATATCGATGCCACACTCTGTCAGGTCTGATTCATAGAAGATCAGGTTTCCTTTCTGCAGCTGATCAAAAGCCAGTTTTCCCAGAGACTCCATCATCTTCCTGCTCTCTGGACTCCAGTGTGGATCTGTCTCAGCTCCTCCATCATACTTGACCTTCTTCACTTTGGCCTGAACCACCAGGAAGTGGATGTACATCTCAGTCAGGGTCTTGGGCAGCTGTCCTCCCTCTCTGGTTTCCAGCACATCCTCCAGAACTGTAGCAGTGATCCAGCAGAAGACTGGGATGTGGCACATGATGTGGAGGCTTCGTGATGTCTTGATGTGGGAGATGATCCTGCTGGCCTGCTCCTCATCTCTGAATCTCTTCCTGAAGTACTCCTCCTTCTGTGGGTCAGTGAACCCTCTGACCTCTGTCACCATGCCAACACAGTCAGGAGGGATCTGATTGGCTGCTGCAGGTCGTGTGGTTATCCAGAGGCGAGCAGAGGGAAGCAGTTTCCCCCTGATGAGGTTTATCAGCAGCACATCCACTGAGGTGGACTTTCTAGGGTCAGTTAGGATTGTAGTTTTGTGGAAGTCCAGAGGAAGTCGACACTCATCCAGACCATCAAAGATGAACACAACCTGGAAGTCTTCAAAGCTGCAGATTCCTGCTTCTTTGGTTTCAGTAAAGAAGTGATGAACAAGTCCCACCAAGCTGAACTTTTCCTCTTTCAGCACATTCAGCTCTCTGAAAGTGAATGGAAATATGAACTGGATGTCCTGGTTGGCTTTGTCTTCAGCCCAGTCCAGGCTGTGTTTCTGTGTTAAGACTGTTTTCCCAATGCCAGCCACTCCCTTTGTCAGCACTGTTCTGATTGGTTCGTCTCTGCCAGGTGAGGCTTTAAAGATGTCTTCTTGTCTGATGGTTGTTTCTGGTCTGTCTGGTTTCCTGGATGCTGTTTCAATCTGTCTGACCTCATGTTCATCATTGACCTCTGCAGTCCCTCCCTCTGTGATGTAGAGCTCTGTGTAGATCTGATTCAGGAGGGTTGGGTTTCCTGCTTTAGCGATGCCCTCAAACACACACTGGAACTTCTTCTTCAGGGTGGATTTAAGGTTACGATGACAAACTGGAGCTTGAAGCTCTGAATGAGAAGAAAAATAAACACTCAATTCCAAAAAGAACTAATCTTTAAAACATGTTGCTCCATCTTCCATCTCTGGAAAATGTTCATTTATCCAGCAGCTTAAATCTTTAGATAAATCCTCTTACGTCTCTGCAGATGGTCAGCCAGCTCCTCCTGCTTCATTCTCCTCAGGAAGTCCACCGTGATCTTCACAAACGCCTCTCTGCTGCTGCTCCTCTGACTCTCTAAGCATTCTGGGTAATCTGGACTCAGAACCTTCTGGATCTTCTTCAGCTCGTTCTTCACAAAAGTGATGATGTAGTCCTCCAGCAGCTGGAACAGAATATTTATGAATGAGCCAATCAGACTGAAATCATGGAGCCAAACATCAGATCCATGTTGGACACACTGACGATCCACTGGTCTACAAAGAGCAGCATGGAGATGACTGTGAACAGAACAGATGTAACAGTAGTTGTTGTACATGTACAGACCATAAATATGGAGTCCAGCTGTGTTTGATGCTGCTGGGCAGACTGACCACTGGGAACCTCTGAGCTCTGCTGCTCCACTCTGTGGAGGAACCATGAAGGATTAGATCAACACAGGATAAAGATCCAGGAGTTTCTGCTCAAATAACTTCATCTGAATCAAGTCTGTCAAGTTTTAAACTCTCAGATTGTGAACATATCAGTAATTTTCAGTCTGTTTTCATGGACGTCCTTTCAGTGGTGATGTCAGGGATGATTTTGAAGAAGCTCATCAAACTGAACCATCAGCAGATCACTGCTCCAAAACCAGAACATGATCCGAGTCTCCCTCCACCACCAGAACACCAGCTTTACTAACGTGGTAGATCAGTGTAGTACAGATCAATAACTGATGAGTCATTTGATCAAAATCACTGAGTGCTTCACGTCTGACCCTCTGATGCTTCTGTAGACATTTTGCATATTTAATGAATGTCTGACAGTTTTACATTCATTCTATGAACACAGTGGAAATGTTGTGTTATAGTCTCCATGTTGTTTCCAGCATCATAAATTCTTAAGTTCAGAAAATTAGATTCTTTCTTCACAGCTGAAAAACAACAACATTTATTCTCTATTGAAATCTGCATCGTCCACTCCAAAGGTCACAATCTGAAGGTAACATCTGGTTTTGTTCCCTGTGGTTAACTCTGAGCATCAGTATGGTGGGATTTATCCACTACATCCACACCACTGTGGTTCAGTGTTGTCCTGATGGAGTAACAGCAGCCAGTATGATCCAGGCTTTAGCTGCTGGGTCTCTGTGTGACCTCTCAGACTGTTTAACAGATCAGACACAAAGAGAATCAGAGCAGCTCTGTTCTTTAAAGACAAACATGAACCCACTCAGGTCACACTTTCCCCACAGATATGAGCATCACTGTCCTCAAACAGCAAATGACCAAGTCGAACATTTGGATCTTTTCTCTTTCATTGTTTTCTTTTTAATGAATCTTTGTAACAATCTGAGGATGTTTCAGGTCATATTTATCCAGGAAACACAAACATGTAAAGGAGTCATCACAGCTCTCTGACCTCGTTGCTCCAGGTTCACCACTGAAGACTGGAGGATTTCGACCTTTGGACCAGTCACTCCTCACAGACGGACAGCTGGACCCTGCAGACTGTGACCTCTGACCTCTGCAGACACAAACATGATTGAAGCAGCTGTGATCACACAGACTGCAGATAATGCAGCTGTTTCCTGTCAGTAACATCCTCTTAGATTAGAGTTCAGCTTTTTACAGGAAAACTGGACAAAACTGATTTTTGTTACAAACTCATTTTCATTTCCTCTCAGCTCACAAACACAGTCAGACAATCAACCAGAGTCAACACTGATTATAATGTCAGTGCAGAATTATTTCTGTTACTCAGTGAGTTCAGCTCTCTGACCTCGTTGCTCCAGGTTCACCACTGAAGTCTGGAGGTCGACCTTTGGACCGGTCACTCCTCACAGACGGACAGCTGGACCCTGCAGACTCTGCTCTGTCCTCCTCTTCCTCCATCATCATCTTCAGTCAGTCTGAGAGGTAAACCACAAACACTCAGTGAGTTCACATTAACAGGAGGAACTGAGTTACAGTCGCTGACCTCTGACCTGTCATGTAACCTAGAAACCAGGTCACATGATTCACATCAGCTCACACACACTTTCTACCTTCACCTGCAGAGGAAACACAAATCATTCATGTGCACATCGACTGAAATCCTCCTTTCATCATGTGTGCTGTCCAAATATCAGCTGCTTCTTTCCTGCTTCATCTCAGTGTCAGCTGAATGCAGTCAGACAGCAGTGTGAGGCAGAGGAAGCTGCCATCAGCTGCTCTACTATCAGGCCACTAGATGGAGCTGTGAAGCACACACGATGCATTCACTGACACACACTGATTCACTATTAATAAGAAAAATTACAAGTGACAGTTTGTTTCTGTACTTGTGTTGATGTTGTGTTGACGTTGTGGAATGTTTCCTCTGTCAGTGCGCCCCAGGGTGGCTGTGGCTACAATGTAGCTGCCATCACCAGTGTGTGAATGTGTGTGTGAATGGATATGTAAAGTGCTTTGGGGTCCTTTGGGACTAGTAAAGCGCTGTACAAATACAGGCCATTTACCATTATCTAATTAAGTCAGTCTAAATATCAAACCCAACAACCTTTGTATTGTTGTCATAATTACTTCCTGTTGAAGCAGATCCAATATTTGTAATGAAGGATTTTTAAACAGATAACGTCAGCATGTTTAATTCAGTTCTACACTACATTCAATTCAATTCAATTTTATTTATATAGCGCCAAATTACAACAAAAGTCGCCTCAAGGCGCTTCATAGACATGCATGCATATGGTGCCTCCAACAGCTGTTGACACAGTAACTGGTTATGGTCAAACAGATGTGTCCACCTCGCAGCAGTTACTGTGGAACAGCAGCTGAGCTCATTCTGCAGTCAGTGTGTCAGTGAGAGCAGCAGCTCCTCTCCACCTCCTCCACAGACTGATGGAGGCAGGAAAATCAGTGTACTCAGTTCTGTGAAATACTGTAAATGCAGTTTCTTTTACTGTTTATGTACAAACTGAACTTTGAGTCTCACTTCAGATTGGATTTAAGTGTGTGTGTGTCACACCTTTATGTGTTACTCCAAAAAAAAAAAAAAAAGCCGTCTGACTGCTCAGACTGAGTCAGGGTAAAGTTCACATGCTGATTTGCTCTGTTCGGGTTCTTCTTCTTGCTTTTCTTAAAAGTAATGCAGTACATTACTTAGTTACTCACTAGATTAAGTAGTGTGTTGTTATATTCTGTTCCTCAGACCAAGAGTCTATGAACCAACTGTTCTTAGACATTTTTCGATCTGGGCTCTAAAGATCTGCTTATTGGCTCTCAGCTATAGTTAAGCAAGATGTCTTTGGTGAATTGAGGCTGTTTTATACAAGCTAATGACACTCACTTATTCTTCACTCAGATATGCTGTGACATTCAAATGTTACAATGTTTTTATTCTGGGACTACAGGAATGATTTTATATGATTCAAAGTTCAAAACAATCCTTTCTATCCTCTCTTTCACTTAGCCCAGTTCATCCTGTCTGGAAGCCTTTTGAAGCCTCCTTTAAGTCCGGCCTTTCCACTGAATCTGCTGATGGAGACACCATCTCCTCCACCTGCAGCTGTGGAGGTTCAGAGAAATAAATCTAACCTAGAGGTATATCTCTATATCTACAAAAGAAAGAAAGAAAAGTGAATCAAACAGATTTTCTCTTTTGTTATTGGAAACATTGGAAACAATATCAGAGTCTACAAGAGAACAAAGATCCCCGCAGGATGTCTCTGTTTGGGAAATACTCCAGTCATCCTGAACCTGGTTAGTGACCTGAATCAGTGCTTTTTCCATGAATCCTACCGATGCTACCATGAAAACATGTTCAGCTTGTGTTTGAAGATGACTCACATGCTGACATTAGATACAGAAGAACTGAGAACAAAGGGAGCAGCTTATTGAGGGAAACCCAAAAAAGCAGAACACAAGCAGCTCTGTCCTCTGTCTCACATCATGTTCATGAGGAGAAAAAAAGCCCCTAAAGTTCCTAAAGACAAACTGTTATAGGAGGAAACAAAGCAAACTTACAGCCGTCCTGGAAGGAGGCAGGACTCCACCTGAAGCTTAGCACAGGGGGGGAGGAGGCAGATTTTCAGAAGAGTTTCTGACTGTTTAACTTCGTGATGTCAGATTTAATCTCGTCTCATTTGTTACGTTCCCCTGAGGGGTCTAGGCGGTGAGGGGGAAGTAACAAAAAGTGTCCGGGTCAGAAAAAGGAGACAAGAAGGCAGTGTTGGCCCGCTTGAAGCTGAAGCTCCGGTGCGTGTGTCAAAAAAATCAACACACTGCTTCAGAAGCTCTGTGTCGAAGCTTGATTCGTTTGGCCAGAGTCACATGATCGGTGACGTCCGAAGCTTCATTTAGAACCTAACTGCTTCGGTGTCTGATTCAATGGTTTATAAGGAAGTGAATCATTCGCGGGATTTGTGGAGTGTTTTGATGGTGACAGATAGCGAACCACTGATCATTCCACTGAGAGATTTGGAGCCAGCGAGGAATAGAGGAGGTTCTGTTGTGTGGGAGAATTTTGAGTTGATTTTGGTCGAATGTATATAGAAGACAATGATACCGGAGATGTGAGCCCAACTATACTTTGGGATGCATTAAAGGCAGTCTTAAGGGGAAAACTCATAGCCCTAACAGCAGCACAAAAAAAAGCGCGACTGGCCCTATATAAAAATTTGATAGAAAAACTTAAACATCTGGAGAGGGAACATAAACTACTTAAAAATCCTGAAATTCTAGAAGAAATATCAGACATCAGAAACCAAATTGATGAATTACTAAAAGAAGAAGTAGAAAAAAAGGCTAGGTATATGCAACAAACCTATTACGAATCAGGGCCCAAAGCAACTAAAATACTTGCCAGTAGACTGCGTAAAAAGCAGAGATCAAGGATTATTGATAAAGTAAGAAATTTGGATAGTAACAAATTATACTATATGCCTAATGAGATAGAAAATGAATTTAAAAAATATTACACGAGACTGTATTCACAACCGGCAGCCGCAGACCTTGAGACAATAAAAAATTTTCTTGACCCGCTGGATCTGCCCTCCATAGGAGATACCCAAAACAAGTTACTGATTTCACAGATTACAGATAAGGAACTAGATACAGTTATTGCCGAACAAAAAACAAATAAAGCCCCAGGAAGCGATGGCTTTCAGGCTGAATTTTACAAAGTTTTCAAAGAAGAACTCAAGCCACTTCTTCTATCTTGCTTCAACTGGACTCTGAATCAGGGAATAGCTCCACCATCATGGGGAGAAGCTATTATAACAATCTTACCCAAAGAAGGAAAAAACAAAGAATACTGCAAGAATTATAGACCCATTTCCCTCCTAAATAACGACTATAAATTGTACGCTTCGATCATTAGCAAAAGACTCCAAAAATTTGTACCAGATCTGATAGAAGTGGATCAAACTGGATTCATCAAGGGACGTCAGGCACAGGACAATATAAGGAGAGTCCTTCACATTATTGACAATGCAGAAAAAACGAATATCAGTACTGTGTTAATTAGCTTAGATCAAGAAAAGGCATTTGATAGCGTAAGCTGGCTCTTCCTATTTGGAGTATTGGAAAAATTCGGGTTTAAGGACAGCTCAATACAATGTATAAGGACAATCTATAATCAACCTACAGCTAGAATCAAGGTGAATGGCAGTCTGACAGATAGAATTCGGCTATATAGAGGTACAAAACAGGGCTGTGTCTTGTCACCAATTCTTTTTGCTTTATATGTTGAGCCACTAGCACAAGCAGTGCGACAACATTCAAAGTTGGAGGGGGTATCCCTTGCTGGACAAAAACACCTTATTGGATTGTTTGCTGATGACGTTATTATTTTTCTACGAAACCCTGACAAGTGCTTCCCAATTTTGATGCAACTATTCCATACCTTTGAATACTTATCAGGCTATAAAATTAATGTATCCAAAACACAAATTCTATCATTCAATTATATACCCTCCCAAAAGATCAGAGACGAATACAAATTAAATTGGCACTCGAACAACATGAAATATTTGGGCGTAACCTTGACAAAATCATTATCAGATATGGCGGACATAAACTATAATCAGGTGGAGGGCAACATTAGAAAAGATCTAGAACGGTGGTCGGCAACCCCTACAAACTTCTACTCAAGAATCCAAATAATAAAGATGAATGTTCTCCCAAGACTGTTATACATGTTTCAGTCACTCCCACTTCCTATATCTCAAAAAAAATTCAAAATATGGGACAAGATGATATCAAGGTTTATTTGGGGTGGGAAGAAGCCCAGAATAAGACTAACAACACTGCAACTCCCGAAGCGCAAGGGAGGGATGGCCTTGCCGAACCTAAGGGAATACTTCTATGCAGCCCAACTCAGACCACTTGCTGGTTGGTGTAGACCAGAATATGAGGCAAGATGGAAGGAAATTGAGAAAGAAATCGAGGGAAACAACATTCAGATTTTTATCTCTGACAAACATTTAATGACAAAGAATAAAAGTGGAATGAATCAAATTGTGAAATTTACATTAGACATATGGCACACAGTAATAGAAAAATGTCAGTTAAAAGAACAATTATTTATACTCAGATGGTTTAGACATGATAAAAATTTCAAGGCAGGACAACTGGACCAAACATTCAAACAGTGGGAACTAAAAGGGATTACAGCAGTTTGTACCCTTATGAAAAACGGAGGACTAATGAGTTTCCAACAACTAAAAAACAAATACAAATTGGAAAATAGAGATTTCTTTAGATATTTGCAAGTTAGGGACTACTACGCAAAACAAATAAAATCTGACTGGCTTGGGAAACCACTGGGGGTTGTCGGAAAAGTAAAAGATTGCTATGAACATAAACAATTTAAAACTATTTCCACCTTCTATAGGTCATTAGAAGAAAATAGACAAGATTCAACACTCTATATTAAAAAGAAATGGGAAGTTGAACTGACCATAAAAATAACAGAGAAAGAATGGCTCAATATGTGTGAATTGCAACACAGTACAACTAATTCGCTGTTGTGGAGGGAATTTTGTTGGAAAAATTTGACACGTTTTTTCATTACACCCAAAATAAAAAGCAAACTGACCTCAAGTTTACAAAATTGTTGGAGATTGTGTGGAGAAATGGAAGCGGATCATTCTCATGTATTCTGGAAATGCATTAAAATTAAAAAGTATTGGGAAGACTTAAAAATGAATATGGATAATATTTTGAGTTATACATTCCCAAATACTTGCCAAGTGATGTATCTAGGAAACATAAAAGAATACATACAAAAAGAGGACGTGTATTTAGTCAAAATAATTCTGGCCGCAACAAAAAAAGCAATTACAAAGAAGTGGTTACATCCAGATCCTCCCACCCAGCGGGATTGGATCAGTATTGTAGAGGATATCTCAGAGATGGAAAAAATAACACTCAACATTAGACTGATGGGAGGTAAATACGACAGACTATGGAGGAAGTGGAAAACATTCAGAAGTGACACAAATGAAATAACATAATAGGTTTTCTTTTTTTTTCTGCAATGTGATAAATGGAGAAAGATATGTAAACTCCAGACTCTATGTTTGTTTATATGTATGTCTGTTTGTTATTTTCTTTACTGTATGTCCACAATGATAAAATAACCTAATAAAAATCAAAGTAAAAAAAAAAAAAAAGATTTTGGTCGATCCGGTGGGTTTTCCAGCTTTGTGTTCTGGCTGTTTGCTTTTGTTTTGTGCGTGTTTATTATATCTGAAAACGGGAAAAAGATAAAATGTCAAAAATCTGCTTCCATAATATAAATATCATTAAATAACTTTAGAAAAACTTCCACTTGACTCTTTACATGTAATGTTGTAAAAATATATATTTTATTGTTTAATTAATCTGAAAATGTTAGTCTGCCAAATGTGCAGCATCTGAATTTCTTTATTCTCTTTAGCTGATAGTTGGTGGGGCCCAGGTAGACTGTACAACTGCATCTCTACCAGTTTCTCTGCACTCCAGCCTCCTCTGTTCCATGTGAAGGGATTTCTCTTAAGGCAGGAGAAATTATCTCCACGAAAAGGAACAGGTTCGGCCATCGCACACTAGAACAAATTCTCTTTTTAAATAAAAATGGAAAAGGGTTACCGTCAATGCATCATGTTTTTCATTTGCAAGTTCATAAGCATTTTCCATTTCACAATCAATTCTACCCCCCAGGTCAAAAATATGTCTGGGAAAATTTCCCTAATATAATATTATTTATAAATACACCTGTCTAGCGATTAATTGCATACCTGCATGGAGGCAAGACCTCACAGCAGAAGCATACTCCATAATGTGTTATTATATGTATATATTATATGTAACGTGGTATTTTTCAATTATTGTATTTACCAACATCAAGAAGTCACAAGCAAAGAAAGACCACACCATGGTGCATGTTTAAACAAGGAGAGTTTACTGGTCAAAACTATTTATTAAACAAATAAAAAACATTTTTTTAACCACCAAAAAATACACGTTCAAAGCAACACAGCGGCGGCCCAATATCAGACAGAACTCCACTCTGTAGAGTGAGCAGTCATTATGAAGCAGTTGGTTTTCTTTTGAGGATTCAAGCTGCTCTTCATATTTTTGGCCACCAGATGTCACCAGAGAGGACTGTGTTGAAAAGCTTCGAGTAATGAACCGTTTTTAAATACAAGCTTCAGAAAGCTTCATTTAGCCATCACTACAAGAAGGCAAAGGGGTTAAATTAAAGAGTTTTATTAAAGTAGCTCAACTAAAAGAGACGGACAAGCCGCTATCACCATTTAAGAAAACAAACAAAACTCAGGCGTTGGTCAATAAAGTAAAATGTAAGCCAGAAAGAAAGAGAGCAGCTCACTAGCTGTAACCACTCACATGGCACTCTGGCCCAGAGCTCACCTTTCCCTGGGATTAAATACTTTTGATTACATTAGAGTCAGCTGTGTAAAAGGGAGAGCTGGCACCTCAGGCAGAAGCCATTGAAGGACACTCCCACACCTTCAGGAGGAGGGCCTGCTAGGGCCGTAACACATTTCTGTTTTTCCACTGAGCAGGTTCAGCTTTTATTAAAAGAAATATGTTTGTGTCTTTCTCTAAATTCTTAATTATCAGTAATGTTCCCTGAGAAATCAACATTTCTTGGTTCTGATACAAGAATGTCGTTTTCATGGCCGCCATTCACGTGACCCAAAGTGTTTGTAATCTCTGGAGAACCGAGGTTTTACTGGTGCTCCTGAATGCAGCATAAGAAGGAATTTTCCACTAAGTTTCATGTGACATGAACACAGACGGATGACGTGTCTGTGTCAGTCTTTTTCTTTTGAAACAAACTTTATTGAGACCTATGAACAGTCCAACACCCATGAATGAAATTTAGAGGATTCAAAGAAATATTGATAAAAGTTCTCGGAGCTGCTGTGCAAATATTTTTAACTCACTATGGAAACTACTGGTTTCAAACTTTAAGCTTTTTTGCTCAAGCAGTTGTACAGAAATAATATTAAACTATAACAGTACTGATATACAGTGATCCCCTCAAAAATAAACACAGAGATATAAAACTTCTGTCCATTCTGCCATTAAAACGGTAAAATAGATCCACTGATCTGATTTTTTTACTGTTTATGAAGAATAAGCAAATATATTATAAGATGATGAGAGGTGAGAAAAAAATGCTCAGAATCACTCGTTTGTATTCAAATGTCAAAGTTCGTGTTCATCTGTTCCTCTCCTACACGTCACTATAAAGTTTAATCTTCTAAAAGTCAGAGTTTGAGTTCATATTCACTGCAGTTTAGTACAATATCTACATGTTAACGTTTGTTTGTGCTAAACTGTTCATTTGTTCCGTTTCATAATAAAATATAGATATAAACATCTGTAACATCTGCACTTTAATATCTGGTATTTTGTA
Source organism: Astatotilapia calliptera (assembly GCF_964374335.1). NCBI lineage: Eukaryota > Metazoa > Chordata > Actinopteri > Cichliformes > Cichlidae > Astatotilapia > Astatotilapia calliptera. The sequence continues at coordinate 1,741,722 of NC_137424.1, read as the reverse complement.
CAGACAGAAGACAAAAGGTTTACTTTAGTATTAAAATATGAGTCCCGTACAAATCAAATATGTATATAAAACTTAAAACTGATTTTTTTCAAACTTTTTTCCTCACCAGGAAAAAAGAAAAACTTTTTTCACGTCAAAGCTCAACATCTGACTTACTATTAATATAAAAACCGTGACTGAAGCATCTTTAAATGTTCCGATTTATTAACAGTGTTTTAAACTTAATACAGTAACGTTTGTTCAGTCTGAGAAATGTAAAACATGTTTTATCCTCCATCTTTGTTTCAGTGTGAACAGTCTGAGCGGACAGTTCGTGATGTTTTTAACAGAGGCCGACCTGCTGAATCAAATTTGTTTTAAAAAGTCCTCTGCTGTCCCTCCACCTGCTGCCTCTGAACACAAAGGGTGGGAACTTTAAATTAACACTGTGGCAGATATGTAACCATCTTTAAATGATCTCACTGACTTACAGACAAATGAAGGAAGACGTCTGTGGTGGCTGAAACCTCCACCCAAAACATATCCACAGACAGCAAGGTTGTTGTAGTTTTGTAATTTTTAATTAGTTTTTATTTCCATTTCTTTTTCACTTTGTGTTTTTAATTCTGTTTAGTTTCAGTTAGTTTCCACGGTGAGTTTGCTTGTTTCAGTTTATATTTGATTTTTTATTTATTATATATTTACGGGGTCAGAGGCTGGACTGACGTAGATTAATGTAGATTTTATGATAAAAACTGAACTTTTTGCAAGCAGTGACTCAGTCTTTTTTTTTTAGCCAAACTAACAACACTAACACGCCATTTCCTGTAAAATGTTAATCAGTTTTCCAAAATCATTTCATTGATCATTCTCAACAATTTAGTTAATTTAGTTCAGTTTCGTGTGTTTTGTAACACTTCTTCCTGTTGGAGAGGAGCCAACAGTTTGTGACGCAGTATTTTTAAGACCGACATGTTGAACCTGTATCTAACACACATCTATAGGAAGTATTCATTTACAAAGTGCGCTCTCTGTCTCCTGCTGTGCGTGTAAATAAAAACCTCCGGAGCTCAGCGGCTCTCCGGTTGAGCTCAGGTCACATTCAGTGTGTTTAGTCTGATTCCCGGACTCTGATCACACAAGGCCAGAAAATGGCAGAGACACTCGGCCTTGTTGGAAAACGTTACACACTGACTTTAATGGAGAGACCGGAAATACAAACACACACAGTTTGTTGTGTGAAGAAATCAAACACGAGCTGAACAAACAGTAAAGTTCCTAAAGACAAACTGTTAAAGGAGGAAACAAAGCAAACTTACAGTTTCTTCACACACCAACAACAAGCTCCACTCCACACCTGGACACTAAACACGGACACACAGGTGAGCTGCTTCCTGGAAGGAGGCGGGACTTCACCTGAAACTCAGCACAGGTGGGAGGGGCTCAGCTCTGTGTGTGCTGATGTGTTAACTTTAAAAATATGCCGTCTGACTGCTCAGACTGAGTCAGAGTAAAGTTCACATGCTGACGTGTGGAGACATGAAACCTTGTTGTAGCTGCAGGTGTGAACACACTGATCCCAGATCAGCTCTGCTGTATTTGTAACATGAACATTTCTGCTGCAAAGCTTCAAATGTTCAGCATGTTTCTCTGTTTCCAGTCTATAGATCCAGTCACACTTTCTACCTTCACCTGTGCAGTAAAGACTGAGAGCAGAGCTGAAACCAAGCGTCCAATCAGTGAGCAGCATCAACACCTGAGCTTCATTCAGACTCTGTTATTGAAGATGTTGTTGGTACAAAGTTCATCTGCTGCTCACATGAATCCATGAAAGATTTATTTCACTGAATGTTTCTTCAAAGCTCATTTCAACCTGTTGAAGTCATGAATGAAAGTGCAGACTGAGAGTGGATCACATGATGTTTGAGGTGTGTCATGTGACATGTTCAGTATTGTCACACATGTCTAGATTGTCCCTGATATCATAACTGCTCAAACACTGATGATTATATTTGAAGAATTATTCCTGATGGCTAGTGATGTGCGGATCGATCCTGAAATATCGATTCCTCCGATACCAATCATTTATGTTCTAGAATCGATTCTCACATTAAAATATCGATATTTTAGTAATTTAGAGTAAATTTGTAGTTTATCATTAACAGGAACACAGTGGAAAGAAACTATAACATTCGGATTGCCTACATTCAAAGGAACTACTTCCTCTTCCACCTTTCATAGTCATGTGCGAAATACGGCTGTATAAATGTCTCGCAGCCCCTTGGCGTGCGCACTCACAACAATGGCTGAGCGTAATTGTGCGGATGTATTTTACCTCCACAAACAGCTGAGCCGTGGTTTGCAATAAATGTGGCAAAAAAAGTGAGGTGTTGTGGCCATACTTGCCAACCTTGAGACCTCAGAATTAGGGAGACATTCAAAAGGGCTGTTTGGGCGGATAAATATATTTTACAGTGTTTATTTATCGGATAAAATACGTTAAATGTCACCGTTATTATTGGCCGGCCCGGAAACAGCGGGGGTGTCCAAATTCAGAGGCTGCTTCCACCTGAGGACCGGCCTTCGCGGTCTAAAGAAAGCCGGGTAGTACGTCACGAGCTCCCTCGGTGGAGTGAAACTCTGCCGTCTGCTCCTTGCTGTCTAAAATATAACCGGACACTGACGTAAACTCTTCTGTTTAATCAGTTTTCTGTTTGACGTTTATTCAGCTGTGTGAAAACCCCGGAGGAACCCTCCCGAGGGAATAATAAAGTTTAATTTAATCTAATCTAATAACTTTAATCTCAGCCAAACCGATTTACTCACGAACAAATAAAACACTGAAAAAGCCAAACAAGAACATTTTTAAGTTATCAAAGTGACTTGTACATCATGTTTAACCCGAGTGGTGAAAGACCGCGGGGGTTTGAAGACGATGTGTCGGTCGGCTCAGATATTTGAAGTTTACACAGCTACATTCTCACCTGAAAATATGTTAAAAGTTTTTTTGCGACCCAGAAAGAGAAATAAGAGTGATATTAAAACTAAGTTGCTGCCGTCATTGTTGGAAACTGGAATTGGCTGGGCCGCGCTATGAATTCTGCGATATGGTTTTTCAACTTTGTTGTCCGGGTGGAAAATCTGGAGAAAGGTGGGATTCTCCCGGAAAAATCGGGAGGGTTGGCATGTATGGTTGTGGCAACATCACTAACCTTGTCAAACACCTCAGAGTAAATCATATCACAAAATATGACGAGCGTATGTTGAGGCGAACTGAAGAGGAGGAGAGGGACAGGTGCTGCTAGGGTGAGAGTCTCTCACGGAGTCCTTTAGTCCTCCAGGCAGGCAAGGTGTTCAAATAGCACACAACTTTAGTTTTTTTATTTCTATATGATGAACTCTGCATTATTAAGTGATAAGAAGAAGGTATTCTGATGTCCTGTAATCATTATGACGCTATAATTTGAGATACAATAAATAAAATCCGTTTTGTACAAAGTATCGGTATCGGATCAGTATCGTCGATACCACCCTGAATATTACTTGGTATCGGATCGGAAAGGAAATCAGTGGTATCGCACATCACTAGTGAACACACTGATCCCAGATCAGCTCTGCTGTATTTGTAACATGAACATTTCTGCTGCAAAGCTTCAAATGTTCAGCATGTTTCTCTGTTTCCAGTCTATAGATCCAGTCACACTTTCTACCTTCACCTGTGCAGTAAAGACTGAGAGCAGAGCTGAAACCAAGCGTCCAATCAGGGAGCAGCATCAACACCTGAGCTTCATTCAGACTCTGTTATTGAAGATGTTGTTGGTACAAAGTTCATCTGCTGCTCACATGAATCCATGAAAGATTTATTTCACTGAATGTTTCTTCAAAGCTCATTTCAACCTGTTGAAGTCATGAATGAAAGTGCAGACTGAGAGTGGATCACATGATGTTTGAGGTGTGTCATGTGACATGTTCAGTATTGTCACACATGTCTAGATTGTCCCTGATATCATAACTGCTCAAACACTGATGATTATATTTGAAGAATTATTCCTGATGGCAGCAAAGTTTGAATGGAGCTCTCTGTCTGTGCTGATTTGTCGCCCTCTGGAGGTCAAAGCACAAACTGCATGATGTCACTGTAACCACCACAGAGACAGGAAGTGTTTTTATGACTGAAACACTGAAATGATGCTAACGGCTGTCGTTAGGCTCACTGACAGCAGTGCTGATGTGTTCATGTCAAACACTGGCTCAGGTCAGACTCCTTCATCCTTCTCCAGCGTGAGGCCGCCCTCAGACCCACAGGAGCTCTGACCTTTGACCTCCTGACCCTAACCATTTTAGTCTTCTTGCATCTTTAAATGCAAATCCATCCAAACTGTAGCCGAGCAAAAGAAGCTGGAAGCTGTTCTATGAATGATGTTGTTGAAGGAGCTTGGAAAGAAAAGCGTCTGGACTTCTTTAAGTTGCTTGAAGAGGGACATGGACGTCTTAACGCCCACTCACATCCTGGGACATTTGATCACAGGAAATCACATGATAGCGTGGGGCTAGATCTCACAATGGGTTCACCCAAAACCTTGGCTGATTGAGACCCACACCCGTTCTCACACCGTGGCTCGTGTGATTAGGTAGAGGATCAACAGGGGCTCCGTGTCCCTGAATTTAAACTGAATCTAAACACACCGTGCACAATGCCAAGTTAGATAATGGTTAAAAGAACAAGATAAGAATAAATAAAAAGATAAAATAAGGATAAAAAAATAACTTAAAAAAATAAAATAAAAAGATAAATAACTGCAAATAAGTACAAATAAGTAAGTGAAGACACGTGTGGTCTGCAGATGTCGATGTACATGGATGTACATGGAGTTTAATGTGCAAAATGAACTTAGTGTGCAAAGTGACCTGATGTGCAAACTGCAGTTTGAGGTCGGTCAGCTGTTCAGGAGTCTGATAGCAGTGGGGAAGATGGAGTTGTTGAGTCTGGATGTTCTACATTTCACACTTCTGAACCTTCGTCTCGAGGGCAGAGGTGTGTCTCTCCTCTGGACTCTGTGATGGTAGCTGCTCTGCAGAGAGGGCAGCGGGGTCCTGATGATCTTCTCCACAGTTGTTATCACTCTCTGCAGGCGTTTGCGGTTTGCAGTAGTGCTGCCGTACCATGCAGTGATGCAGCTGTCAGGCTGCTCTCCACAGTGCAGCTGTAGAACCTGCTGAGGATCTTGGCCAACATACCAAATTTCCTCAGCCTCCTCAGGAAATACAGCAGCTGCTGAGCCTTCTTGACCAGCTGTGTGAGTTTGAGTCCCTCACTGACTCAAACTCCTTCAGTGACACTTGCAGCCTTGCAGATTAGTTTGCTGATCCTGATGCATCTCTGGAGCTGATGCTGTCCCCCAGCAGACAACAACAACATAGATGCTCTCACTAGTCCACTTTACCCTCTAATCACATCTCTGACATCTGCAGGTTGCTCCATAGAGACTCTTGTGCAATGCCAGGTGTTTGTGTTTGTCTGTAGGTACACATTAGATATGACCATAGACGCGCACACACAAGTGAACACAGCAGCACAGATGGTTTCCACCTGCTTCCCTCTTTCTTCACACAACTGTGAGGATGATGAAGAGGTTTCAGGACGAGGTGGTCAGCAAGCACAGGATAAAGCAGGGCCATGAAACTCTCTGGTGCAGCAGATGTTTAATCAGACTCAGCTTTAGGCTTCTTTTCCCACCTGGCAGCAAAGTAACAGCTTCACTAATGTGAACAGTCACAATGTTAAACGTTTCTATATCTTCATATATTTTTATCTGTTGATGCTGCAGAATAAAGTCTGTTAACAGAGTGCAGGATGTGTAGAGCAGGTCCAGCTCTGCCTTTACTGTGTCCACTTTCATCAGCCCCTGTGAAGTGACACAGAGTGCATGTGTGTCTGTCAGCTGTTGTTTGTTGTGAAGGATGGAACAAATGAACACACACTTTTAGAGAAATCTGAAAAAGCAACACGTGCTTGGGCTCCTTCTGTGCTCGTCTTCATTAATGCTGATCTTTCTTTCCTGTTTGTTCTTTGGCACAAGCTTCAGTCTTTTCTCCCAGGGCTCCTTCACACTTAGAAACACACCTACATTCATTTATACACAAACATCATGAAACAAAGGCTTTGTAAAAGAGGACATGAGATCCTCTCTGAACAGCACATTCATATCAAACACAGGACTGAACAGGATATACTGAGTCTGTGCTGTTTTCATTGTTACTTGCTGAGTATTTTTCCAGTGTTTGAAATGTGACTCAAGTCTGATTCTTCTACTGTGTGTGAACTCTAAGCAGCTGCATTAAACAGCTGCTTTTCAAACCAGGCTCAATCCTATGACTCTGTGAATGTAAACTTTTGTCACCTGCATGAATAACAATCCTTGATCTAGTCAGGACTGCAGTGCTCCTGTGATCCCAGCTTATAGATGGAGGCTAGCATGAGAGGCCCAGCAGCTAAAGCAGCACACCTGGGTCTCCCAGCCTATTAAAAGCAGCCCTTTGCTTCACCTGCTTCACTAAACATTATTATTATTATTTAAGCAGAGTGGTGTGATTGATGTAGGCATTGCTGTGTGACAGGAGGACTTTTCTTGAAACAGCTCGTGTGACGTGAGCTGACGTAAAAACAGTGATGTTAGCTTGATTCTCTTGGCTAAAACTATTTTAAAAAGAGGGTCAATCATGCAAATCTGCCAATAGAAGCCAAAGTTACAGCCCCTCAGAGTTTAAAGAGAAAAGGCCCGTTTCCAACACTCGGTTGTGCAAAGGGAAACAGGCCCACAGTGCCTGAGTGTGTGGGTAATTCTTCAAATAATATTCAAAAGCAAACATTTTTAAGCATGTAAATAAAATTCAATCATTTCTGCTCTTCAATACCTAAGAAATGAAAACTGGCAGATGGTCCCAAAATGTGAAACGCCTGGCTATCTGTGCATTTAGTGCTGCAAGTTTTCACTGTTTACCTTCAGAAGCATAAATCTCTGCACAGATAATGTTCATATGTGGATTCCTGGTTTTCTGCAGTTAATTGTGACCCAAAGCGTATTTTTAAAGTGGTTCCAGGCAATAAAGTCTAAAAATAAATACATCTACTTCCTTTTTCTGTGTTCCAGCCTCAGTGACTCTGACACAGTGCTGTAATATTTACACCTCTGATGAAAACAGAGTTTGTAGTTGCAGAAATACTCGACTCATTTTGGGCATTTACGAGCAGGAACCTCAGAAAGCCCCTCGCTGCTTCACTGGTTAAGAAGCAAAGCAAACATTAGTTCACAGTGATGTTAATTAAGGCCCAAAGTTTAGGAACGAACGTCAGCACTTCACTAATGAATGTAATGCTGATTCATGTGCTTGTTTTGTAATGTGCATGTTGTGCGTTGCTATTTCCCATATTCTTTGGCACTGATAGATGAAGAGTCTCAGGCAGGACCGAGGCTGCCAGCTGCTGACAGTGAGCAGGGAGAGAGCAGCAGAAGCTGGGCAAGAGCAGGGCACCTTCAGCCCCCTTCATCAGTCAGAAATCATTTGGGTGTCTGTGTGAAATGTCTGATTTTTAAAATCTTTTTGTAGACATATTTATTAAATGTTTAACAATTATATAGAAGAAAGACAATGTAAAGAACAAAACATGACAAAACAAAAATGAGTTGAAGTTATGAACTGTTTCTGAGAGACAAATAACACCAGGATCCTTTTTGTGTAGCTGACAGCTGGTAACTGTGCAGGGGCGGGTCTAGCAAAGTGTTGCCAGGGGGGCAGGTAGGGCATTAACAGGGAGAGGGGGGCACAAAGAAATACTTTTCTTTCTTGTTCTCATTTAAAATGTCTCACTTTTAATAAATAATTATCTGAATCTTACAACAAACGTTTCCATCTGATGTAAAATGTATAGAAATCCATTATTGTACATAGTCATTTTTTAGGGTCCCATCATAATTTCTTCAGAAGTAAGTACTGCATATGATGCCAGTGTTTCCCACATTTTCTAGATTCTGCACCAGTACTGTGTGTAAAATGCATCAAAAAGTCCGTTTGATTCTTTCTCACCTGTCTTTCTGTCTCCTTTCACTTTTTAAAGGTTGCCATGTTAGAAAACATATTTTGCCCTGCCGTGCTGTTTATTGATGTGGCAAATGAAAGGTTTATGAAAACATATCTAAATCTGTCATCAGTAATCAGCAATGATCATGTCTCACCTCTAGTCTCTGTCTTAATGTCAGGTTTCCACCGTGTGTTGTAGATGTTCAGGAGGTTAACTCGACCAACAGTCTACTTCCTGTTTAGAATACCAGGACAGGGAGGATGGTGCAGGTTTAAGTTTATTAGACTGATGCATGTATACCAACAAGACAGCGTCCATCACTGTGACAACAGCGTTTGTTTTCATTCAAAGGCTTTATGGCTTTTCCTTTAATACCTGGGGGGCCGGTCTCCAGTCAAAATGCCCGGGACCATTTTTTGTCCCAGTCCAGCCCTGGTGTCAGATCTGCATGCAGTGTCAATGAGACGATCAACAACAGATCAGACAAAACACTCAGGCGGACACTCCTCTGTAGAAGGAAACATGGAAAGTGTGAGGTAATCAGTGCACAACATCACTTTGTATTTCAGGCTGTTTTTATATAGAACTTCAGCACCAATGTAAAAGTTCTGGTTTTAGGAAGATGAAGAACATTTTCAGGAAGGATGCCGTCTGCAAGCAGAGCTGCTTGAACCTCAGCGCTGAGGTCCAGACTACTTCCTGTGAAGCCACGTGATGTAAATCTGCTGCTGTAACTTCACAGTTTACTGAAGCTAAATGCAACGTTACCATATAATCTGTTTTCAACAAAGGTTTCACTCCGTCCGGTGTTGATGGAATGATTCAGGCCGTACTCGTCAGGCTTCCCGTCGACCACACGCATTTCAGTCACAAACCCCGTGACTGACAACAAGGGAAACAGCAGAAGAAAAGATGTGAAAAATACTGGATGATGATGATGGAGGATTAACCGCGGTGGCTAAACTGTTTCCTGTCTTTGTGGGCGTACTCACAGGGAAGTTTCCAGGCACGTCAGTCTTGGTGGCTAAAGTCTCCATTTTCCAACATGTATCGCTACAGGTGCAAAGACACAACATTAATCATCAGTGTAAATATTTTAATGCTGTCCAAACGGTGTTTGCTTTGTCTGTCCTCTCGCGCTCACAGAGGAAACGAGGACGCCACCTTCAACCCATCTTCAGTTGGCTCAACCATGGCCGGACTTCCTGTTGGCTTTGTGACAGCAAACCACTTGAAATGAGAGCAAACTGCAGTCAAGCACCACTTACAGCAACCTGTGGACACGCAAATGGAAAGCACTGAGAATCATACAGAAGCATAAGAGCTGTTTATTGTAACACGTGTGTGTGTGTGTGTGTGTGTGTGTGTGTGTGTGTGTGTGTGTGTGTGTGTGTGTGTGTGCACATTAATAACACACTGATGTATGTTAGTTTGATTTATGCTATATCTGAGAAAACAATTGCAGAATTTTACATCAAAGTTTCCAAAGCTGATGTTTTGTTGTTCACACTGTTTTATATTCATATAGTTTGTTGTTTTTAAATCAGTGGACAAAATAAATATTATCACACAAAATCCAGGGTGAAACATAACCAAATAACCTAAATGGTGAAGTCATTATAGAAGTACATGTTGCAAAGGTCAGCCTCCTGTATAGACTGCTAAACTGTCTGGGGGGGCCCTGCCTGTCCTCGTTGGATAAGCTCCACCCCTTTTCCATAAGACGGAGACATTTGTATGAAAATAGATGGGCAGTAAAATAAAAAATAAAAAATATTATGGATGACTCTGTAAATCAAAGTCGGCCTGAGGCAGAAGCAGAAACCATGAGGAGCACAGCACCACTCCCAGAAGGGCACGAAGTGAAGCCATAGCTGCTGAAGAGTGAAGACGTGATGATGGAGGAGATCACAGATGAAGATCTGCTGCCTGCTGACTCTTTATATAGAAGAGTGAGACTATCTCCCCACCAGCAGCTGCACTTATACAAACCCCAGGTGCTGGGATGGCTTTGAACATGTGACATTTTCTGCAAACACACAGTTTCATAACCACAAAGATTATTCCTGCAGCGGCAGAATCGTATCCACTGTGTGAGAGGTGAACGTCAGACAGTTCTTAGAAAATGTAGTTTCTCTTTAAGCTTTTAACGTCTCTTTTACCCCCATTTGTCTAAAACTACTTGACAGCCCTTCATGTCAGAGGTTTATTATCTGTGCAGGATGGAGCACATGGTCTCAGTCAGGCTGGACACGATCACTCCTACAGGAAGTAAATGTGATTTTATTTCACCTGTGAAATGATGAAAAACAGCAGAATAGCTCACGCTAACAAACGGGTGTTGAAATGTTTCATTTTCTGCTGTTTCACAGGTCAAAAAGGGCGTCGAAGCAAACTGAAGCTGAGCTGCTGCTGCTGTTGTAGTCAATAGTTGTGTTTGTAACAGCTCATGAACATGAATCGTTCCACATTACTTTGAAATCATTGTAAACTAAACTGGAATAAATGAGTGTTTATATATAGTTTTGTCTCAGCTGTTCATACACAGTGTTTCAGTTCTTATCAGAGTCCCACCGTCTCACTGTGGTGAACCTTTAGCTCTGTTGGAAGCGTGTTGTTAGACCAGGTTTCCCTCATTTAAAAATAATCTCTCATTAGAAATGGACATGATGTCTAAGACATAGAAATGCTTATTATGGGTTCACTTGATGTCACTGAAAAGATGCACATGGGTAATGTGCAGGCCGTCCAGCTCCGAGGTTTATCTCCTCACCTCGAGTCTGCGACACTCTCTCCGTGTCCTCTCAGATAAGGGCGCGCACATTTCTGCACGATCTTCTAAATTACAAAGAGCGATTCACAAAACAGAAGCTCACAAAACACTCATCACAAACCAAAAATGGCTCCACTGAGCGTCAAACTGTCACCAGAATTACTGATAATCTAAAGACTCACAGAACTCATTTTGTCTCATTGTGTCTTAGTTTGAGACATAAGTGCATGATCATAATACTGTGTAGTTAGATGAGACAGAGCTGATGCTTGCTCTTAATTATCCTCTTCATGTTTCCCGAGCCTCAGCAGTGGAAGCTACCATGGATAGAAAGACTATGACTCATCTTAAATCTCAAATCTTTGTCTCCAAAGAGCTGCTGATGTGTCCGATATGATCCACAAGCTTAAACTAGGATTATAAGTGTGTGCAGTGATGTGTGTGAAACCTCTGAGGACTCACACGTGTGTGCTTCAGCCCACACACACATATGAAGCACTGCGACCTCACACAGAAGTGTTTTACACATCCAGCCTGAATCCTGATCATTTCTACAGTTTATTAAGTTCAGCTTCACCTGAACATCAGTGATGAAGCTGCTCTGACTCCATCACAGCTCACAGCTGTTGGAATGAGTCAAACAATGAAGAAGGTTCAGAAACAGCTGATGATTTTACAGAAACATGATGCAAACATGAAAATGGACACATGATTTTTTTATTAACAGACACTGTTTATGTTTCACTGTGCATGACGTCATCAACACTGACACCAGGGGGCGCTCATCACCAGCCTGAGGAAGTGTGATAATGGAGGGAGACGCAGTGTTGTGTGTACTGCAGTCGGACAGAAGGAAAAACTTCCTCCTGAAAACATTTTCATCCTTCCCAAAATATAATACAATAAAACACAGGGTCTTACATAAAATTAGTGATGCAGTTGTGCACTGAGCACCTTTCCAATGTTCCTTCCTCAGATGAGTCCAGCTGCTGAACACATTAACATCTGTATGTAAATGTAGCCGAGAACCAACCTGAGCACTGCTGGGAAAATACAAAGGCAACCATCAAAGTGCTGTATTATCTTATTTATTCTGAATGTTGACTTAGATCCACACCACGATTTATGAAACTATAGAACTAAAATAACAACAATCGTCTGCTTCTTTAAAATTTCTTTCATTACATCAAACCAGTGAAAACTGAAAAAAACAAAGAGCTGTTAGCATGTTTAGACCAACTTTGAGACAGAGACTGTAAAGTTCTGCACTTTAAATCCTGCCTGTGTTCCTGCAAATGATTCACACTGAAAGTATCTTAGTTTAGTATTGAGTGAGCCACAAAGCAGCCTGATAGCTTTAAAACAGGAAAAGTAAATGAAATTGACAGTTTCAGTGTAGCTGGATCTATTATTGGGGGGTCATGACCCCCGTAACCCCGCCTGGTCCTGAGGTCAAATCCACCATCTTTGTTTCAGAGCTTCATGTTCTCCCGTGTTTGTGTGCGTCCTCTCCGGTACTCCGGCTTCCTCCCACAGTCCAAACACATGCAGTTAGTGGGGTCAGGTTAGCTGTGAGTGGTTGTGTCTCTGTGTTATTCCACCTTAATCAATGACTTCCTGTTAGCATGAAGTGCTTCTGTAGGACTGATGTCATTTTCATGGTTGGATCATTTAAATGAAGCTGGACTCAGATGCAGTAAATAAGCTGATTGATCATTAATGAATAAAGCTGGTCAAACACATCACGTTCATGTGATTGTGTGTTGTAGTATTGATCCCAATGCTGGTATCAGTCCTGGATCAATAACACTGGATGGATGCGTTCAGCATGGAGCCCTGAGCTGTGTTACAGACAAACATGGAAACTGACAGGTCTGTGTCATTCACAGTCTGTAACACTTCTAAACAACAGAGGCTGACCCAAGTGCCTCAGAGCCAGGCACGCTCACATCACAGCTCTCTAAATAAGCCAGTTTCAAAATAAGAGCTGAAAGCTGTGTTTGCTTGTGTTAGCTTATTATTGTGGAGACTAACATTCAGTGATCATGTGTTCAGACTCATAATGATTACTCTCAGAAATCCTGATCTTTGTATTTACTGTGTGTTGGATCAATAACTGAGATTCATGGTATCACACAGCTGTGCTGCTGCTGATGTCAGCACATCTGGAACAATACGAGGTATCTGCTACCAGACTGAGCAGGACGTGAGACCTGTGGACTGTTTAAAGCTGTCCCTCCACAGCTCACTCAGACCTGATCCACACCTCAGTGATATTCTCTGACTTCCTCAGTAGAGACAGAAACCATTCAGATCTGGGACCATCAGCTGACTGATGATGTCACACAGACTGTGTTTTTCAGGAACAGTGATTCTGATGTGAGCCTGCTAGCTGACAGCAGACCTGATGAAAGCACATGTTCACATCTGTCAGGACAGACTGGACTCTTTGACTGCACCTTGGTTCTCCTCAGAGGTCTGTACAGGAGCATGTCCACCCCCACTGAAGATCTCAGTCACTGTGAAACATAGAAAGCTGCTTGTGTGGCCTCTGCCTCACATGTAGATACAGCTACAGGTTTCTCTGTCAGTCAGACTGAAACAGTGTCCTGATGCTGCATCATTCAGCTCTGTGCCCCAGTCAGCATCACTGGGAGCTACCAGTGTTTCTGCCCTTTTCCTGTAACACTACACTCAGCACAGGCTCAGCTGGTATCCAGTGTTGGACTTTGGCTTCAGCTGCTGTGATAGATCCTCTAACATAGATCAGCTCTGCTACATGTTGTTAGATAAGTGCAGCTGCTGTCATGTCCTGATGTTTCTCTGGCTCAGCAGCTTCTCCATCAGAGGTTCACATGGAGCTGATCCAGTATCTCCAGTAACTGTGTTCTGTGCCTCACTGGTTCATCCTTCTGTCTGTGTGACGTCAGTCAGATGGTGAAGTTAAACTCTGTAATCTTCACTGTGTCACAGAGTTCAGTGAGTCCCGTTATTCACAGTATCAATCAGATCATCAGAGAACAGCTGATCAGCAATCAGTGGTGCCAACAGCGCCTCCTGTGGTGAGAGGATGCAATAATGCAATGTAGCATTTTTCCACTCAACACTTGCAGTCATGGAAACTGTCTGTTGGATCTGTGTGACGTTGCTTTCTTGGTCAGAGTTCCTCACAAATGTCCAGATGATTCTTCTAATGAGGCGTCGACCATGTTTGCAGCTCTTTGGAAGAAAACGTCGCCCTTTGCCATCCTTACTTTTCTTTGACTTCTTCAAATGCAGCTGAACTCCAGCTGGTATTTTCTTGGACTTTGCAGCTGTTTCTGGTCATCAGTTCATTCCTGCAAACCTCTGAAGCTGAACAACAATGATGCTGCATTGCTGGCTGATCCCAAAAGGTTGATTCTGTTCATCTGGACGTTTTCAGAAACGTTTGCTCACTGATCAGGTGACTTCTTCAGTCTCAGCTGACTGCAGCTTTACAAGCTTACAAACAGCACATTTGCACAATGACTGAAAGCAGCAGCACCTGATATATATGATACTAATATAATACATATACATATATAATCCATACTAATGATGAAGGAACTGAGCTCACAGTCCATTGTTCATTCAGTGAACTACTCAGTTTATTTTGGGCCTCAGAAATGCTCACTCTGTTTGTACATCACTGTCAGCAATAGACTCATTCTGCTGTGTGGACAGGAACACATGTGACATCACTTCCTGTTTGTTTGTGACTGAAGAAGTTTACAAGGAATCATTTAGAAGAGTTTCAAACATCAACTGATTGAATCCATGAATCTGAAAACGTGTTTGTGAGTGAAAGAGACAGACATGTACAGACTGAACTATCTGTTCAACAGTCAGAGTGTTTCTGTAACAGGAGACACTCTTTACACTCCACTCAGCACAGGGACACTGAGGAACCAGGAGACCAGACATAAAACCCAGGATAAAGAGTTTGAGTGAATGTGGTGTTGAAGGTGTGGAGGTGGATCAGAGTGTCAGAGGAGACTCTGTAGAAGGACAGAGTGCCAGCAGGACAGTCCACATACACTGCTGCTCTGTTAGAGACAGAGGAGGAGGAGGAGGAGGAGGAGATGAGTGTTTTTATTCTATTGTGCCAGACAGACTGAGGACCATCATCATAGCAGAACAGACTCCAGGACTGATCATTCCATCCAAACAAACAGTCACTGCCTCCTTTCCTTCTGATGCTTCTGTAACTCACTGATATACAAACGCTTCCTCTCCACTCGACCTCCCAGTAACAGCGACCAGTCAGACCATTTCTACACAGCAGCTGAAGATAATAATCAAATCTGTCTGGATGATCAGGATATGACTGAACCTCCTCCACACGTGTCACCTTCCTGTTGTTGTCAGACAGTTGGAGCTTTGTGTGCACTGTGTTTGTGTCGATTGTGAGTTGACAGGAATCTGATGGAGAGAACAAACACAATCCAGCTGCAGTTATTGATCCATCATCTGTTCATTGATTGACACTTTGATGATGACTCCTGACATGATGAAGATGGTTGAATGTGTGCTGCTTTGTTTTCATGAATCCCATTAAAAACACACTTACACTTCCTCAGACCTGGTCTCAACCATCGGACTCCAGCAGGCTCCACCCTGAAAGGAGGAGGGGGGTCAGAGCAGCACAGTCAGCATGCACACATGGACATTACATGGCTCTCACACACACACTGTTACACACTGAGCTCAAAGCTCGGCTCCACTGTTTTATTCAAAGAAATCTACATTTATTTATCAGCACATTTAAAAACAGCTTGAGCCAAAGTGCTGCACAGAGTAGAGAGAAAATAGGAAACATACACAGTAATGACTATAAAGACTGGTCAGGATTGAAAGCTACAGAGTACAAATGTGTTTCCAACCGGCTTTTAAAAATGTCCAGTGTTGGTGACGACCTGATGTGAAGGGCGACTGTTCCAGAGTTTGGCTGCAGCCATCGATAAAGCTCACCTCTGTTTTTACGTCTAGTTCTGGTCAGAAGCTGCTTATCTGCAGACCTGAGGGCTCCACTTGGATTCTTTTGTTAAAGAGAGATAAGATGGAGCCAATCCATTCACAGATTTAAAGACAACCAGATCTGGAAGTGGATTCTACCACGTACTGGTAACCAGTGGAAAAAGCTGGTGATGGGTCGTCTAGCACAGACCCACCGCTGGAACCAGACAATTGATGAGGGAGAGAACTGTGACAGCGCCGTTCCTTCACTTGACCTCAGTCGCTCTCGTCTGCTCCCTCGTAACACTGCTCTTTATTGAGCTTACATGAATATGCACAAGTTCATTATGACGTCTTACACAGGTATGAACAAAGAGTACCAGTCTGTGCATAGTGTGTGTGTGTGTGTGTGTGTGTGTGTGTCTGTGCGTGTGTGTGTGTGTGTGTGTGTGTCTGTGTGTGTGCGTGTGTGTCTGTGTGTGTCTGTGTTCCAGATGTGACCCTGTGACCCCAAAGCTGGTGCTAAGAGTCCAGCGGTCCCCCTAACAAAGGGCTCTTATACTTAACCAGACACAGAGCAGGTGTCCTCCTACACCAGGGGTCTCAAACTCGCGGCCCGCGGGCCAATTGCGGCCCGCAGGACGATAGTTTTTGGCCCCACCTTAATATGAAAATGTAATGTTAGTTTGATAATGTATGACACTTCACAGTGTTGTGGGCGGAGCTGAATTAACCCACCAATCAGGGTGGGATATGGATCTC
The DNA here is from genome assembly GCF_964374335.1 of Astatotilapia calliptera. Taxonomy (NCBI): domain Eukaryota; kingdom Metazoa; phylum Chordata; class Actinopteri; order Cichliformes; family Cichlidae; genus Astatotilapia; species Astatotilapia calliptera. The sequence goes on along the minus strand of NC_137424.1, from coordinate 1,725,151 downwards.
AGGGGACACCAGCCGGGCTTGATGCAAGCAGGGAAACATTTCTCAATGAGTCAAAGTTCCAGCAGCGTTGCCCTGGAGTGTTTCTTTCTTTCCTGTGCCTGGCTGGCTTCCTCCTTTCTATTGGGCAAACGCCGACATTCGCCCCAGCGCGCTGCGTTCACAACACTTCAAAAAAAGTTGTTTTTTTAAGTTGCTGCCCAGCGGGACATTATACGTATATAGATTTATACACACGTCAGTGGGATTTAAAGTTATTTTTCCACAGAGAGAGATCTCATATTAACTCTCACAGTGATGCGTAGGCGGCGGGATAAAAGAAAAGTCATGAACTCAATGCAGCCCAATTTAGTCTGCAGTCACATAGCGACACCTGTTCATCGGCAACAACAGTCCCCGGTAACCCGGACTAATTATAGGGTCGCACCGTAATTTGTGGCTCCATGTTTTTATTTGCATCACTGCGTTTGCATTGCAGCAAACATGAACATTACATATATTTCAATATAATGTAAAAGCAGTCAAAACAACTAACACCAGAAACAGCTGATGTTATTTGTTATATGTCACGGTGTCATTTCCGCTTCTTTCTCCTGTAACAACAGCCCGGCGCCGTGAGCAGTCGCCTTTTTTGCGCTCGCTATCCCTGCACTTTCTACCATCTGCAAACGCCACGGTGTTCGTGTCGTCATGAAAGACATGAACATCGAGCGTAAAAACAAAGGAGACTGCTACCGGCTTTTTATCTGCCGATCGCCGTGCTACGGTTGCAAGAAAAAGAAGCAGAAATGACGTTCTCTACGCGTTGAGACGTTCCCCGTCCGTCGGCTAAACGCTTGATTGAAACTTCAATGCGACAGTGACACCAAGTAGAATTATAAATGTCACATAGCCCCAAACATGTCTTTTTCAAAGCCTGCGGTGAAGAGAAAGGTTGGTGATGAGCACCGACAATTTCAGGAAAAGTGGGAAATGCAATATTTCTTTGTTGAGCACAGGGGCACCCCGACCTGTCTTATTTGCACAGAGAAAGTTGCGCTGCACAAGGAATACAATTTGAAACGTCATTACACAACTAGACATGCTGAGCTGGATGCAAAATACCAGGGAGACGAGAGAGCGAACCGGGTTGCCAGTCTTAAAACAGATCTACTGAGGCAGCAAGATTTCTCCAAGAAAGCAACCAAAGAGAATAATGCAGCAGTCGGAGCCACGTGGTTAGTGAGATGATTGCTAAAGCAGGGAAGCCATTCACAGAAGGTGCATTTGTCTAAAAGTGCATATTGCAGGCTGCAAATATAGTCTGTCCGGGAAAGAAAGGTCAGTTTAGCAACATCAGCCTTTCTGCCAACACCGCAGCAGATCGCATTTCTGACCTGTCAAGTGACATTTATGACCAACTGTGTGAGAAAGCCAAATGTTTCAGTGTATACTCAGTCGCTCTTGATGAGACCACAGACATCACCGACACTGCCCACCTCCCAATGTATGTCCGTGGTGTTGATGACAGCTTTGAAGTGATGGAGGAGCTGCTCACAGTAATTCCAATGCATGGCCAGACCACCGCTCAGCAGATATTTACAAGCTGTGTGATGCCATTGAGAATGTTGGTTTGCCATGGAAGAGGTTTGTTGGAATAACAACAGATGGAGCGCCATCAATGACAGGGAGGAAACATGGACTGGTGGCACAAAACAAACTGGAAGAGGAAGGCGTGGAGGAGGCCATTGCTCTGCACTGCATCATCCATCAGCAGGTCCTTTGCAGCAAATGCCTGAAGTTTGACAATGTGATGTCTATTGTTGTGAAATGCATCAACCAAATCAGATCCAGGGGCTTAAAGCACCGAAGGTTCTGTGCTTTTTTAGAGGAAATGGAGTCAGAATATGGGGATGTGCTCGACTTCACTGAGGTACGTTGGCTCAGCAGGGGAAATGTATTAAAGAGACTTTTTGAGTTGAGAGCAGAAGTGAAGCCTTCATGGAGAAGGATGGAGTTAGTGTTCCTGTGCTAACTGATCCCAAATGGCTCATGGACTCAGCTTTTCTTGTTGATATGACACATGAGCTTAATGTACTGAACAAGACGTTACAAGGCCAGGGGCAACTTGTCAGTGCTGCCTATGACAACGTGAGAGCATTCTCCACAAAACTGGCGCTCTGGAAAGCTCAGCTCTCTCAGACAAACCTTTGCCATTTCCCAGCATGCAAGGCACTCGTGGATGCAGGCACACCATTCAGTGCTGACGAGTATGTTGATGTCATTTTGAGGCTACAGGAGGAATTTGATCACAGATTTGCTGACTTCAAGACACACAGAGCCACCTTTCACATTTTTGCGGACCCCTTCTCCTTTGATGTGCAAGATGCCCCTTCTGTGCTTCAAATGGAGCTCATTGAGCTGCAGTGCAACTCTGAACTCAAAGCAAAGTTCAGGGAGGTGAGTGGAAAAGCAGACAAGCTTGGACAATTTTTGAGAGACTTGAGCCCTAGTTTCCCTCGGCTTTCCCGAATGTTCAAGCGGACCATGTGCCTTTTTGGTAGCACATACTTGTGCCAAAAGCTCTTCTCCACTTTGAACTTCAATAAGTCCAAGTACAGGTCCAGACTTACGGATGATCATCTTCAAGACATACTGAGGGTCGCAACTGCTTCCTCCCTCAGGCCAAATCTGGCTCGGCTATGCGAGAGGAAACGCTGCCAGGTCTCTAGCAGCAAGGAGTAGGCAAGAGAAGCCATGTTCAGAAGAACAGTTCATTTTCTCCAGTGTTCCATTCATGTTCAGAAGAAGGTTATAGAACTGTTAATACAGACATTTCAATCTAAATACAGCAGATATAGAAGACTGAAAGAAACACACAAGTTCACTGACTAAAAATATCTTATTATTGTTTTATTTATGTATTACAGATTGATTTATTTTCTTATTAATTCTTAATTTGTTTATTTTTCATATTTTGTGTTAAAAAAAATAAATAAAGAGATTTGAGAAGATTGGAATTTTTTAACCATGCCTTTCTTGTGGAAAACCTAATGCGGCCCAGCCTCACCCAGACTCTGCCTGCAGCGGCCCCCAGCTAAATTGAGTTTGAGACCCCTGTCCTACACCATAAATCAGTAAGAGAGGGTATGACCTCTCTCATGGCCCCAAGTGGTGTGTGCATGCCAGAGCACTCTGGAAGGCACACAGAGTCTTTACAGACTACTAAGGATCAAACCTCTATCATCATGCAACCGATTATAAAACTCTAAGCATATATGAGTAAATATTTCTAAGCATAAATGACAATCAACAATATAAACCTTACAGCTGGTTTTAATAACAGAATTCATTTGTTTCTCAAATGAGAAAGAGCTATCGAGAAACACTCCTAAATCTTTAGTTCTGAACTTTTCCAGTGGGCCAAGGTCAACATTATTAGATAATGCTAATTCTTTTCCCTTACATTATAACAATGTGAGGAGTTAATGCTAAGTATACTGCCATTAGCGGCTAATTCAAATTAGGGGTGAATAATTATTAGTAGCTAATGCTAATATCGTTTTCTCTTCCCTTTTAACAATGTGAACAACTAGTGCTAGGTAGGCTGATGCTAGCAGCTAATGCTAATTTGACGTGAATTAGCATTATATTAGTGAGGAGTTAATGCTAAGTAGGCTGCCATTAGTGGCTAATGCTAATTTTAGATGAAAAAGCATTAGCAGCTAATGCTCATATTGTTTTCCTTTGCTTTGTAAGAATGACAGCAGCTAATGATACGAAGTCTACCATTATTAACTATTGTTAATTTGATGTAAATTAGCATTATCTGATAATGGTAACCCTTTTCCCCTGCATTATAACGATGTCAGGAGTTAATGCTAACTAGGCTGCCATTAGGGGCTAACTCTAATTAGGTGAATAATTATTAGCAGCTAATGCTAATATTGTTTTCCCTTCCCTTTTAACAATGTGAGCAGCTAATTCTAATTTGATGTGAATTAGCATTATATTAGTGAGCAGTTAATGCTAAGTAGGCTGCCATTATTAACTAATGCTACTTTGACGTGAATTAGCATTATGTGCTAATGCTAATACTGTTTTCCCTTTCTTTATACAACTTGAGCAGCTATTGCTAAGTAGGCCACTTTGCTCTGCTAAGGATTTGTGTGACCATGATGGAAACTCTAATGCTGCTAAGCTAATGCTGTTTATGGGCCCTGTTAGAATCAATATTTCATTCTGATTCTGTTGTTTGAGAACAATAACAGAAAATGTGCACTTGAGAACAAATTTATTGTGAATTCAGCTGTGAATGTACAGTTTGTCATTATTTAAGCTTCCATTTCCAAATGTTAGCTGACACTTTATTAGGTACACTGGTATCTATATCAGGTACACCTGTGACCTAAATGTTCCTGCAAACAGACTCCTTGGAGACCCCTACATAAATATCCATGAACTATCCAGCTAGACTAGTGTGTCTGTCCCTGAAAATATTCCTGCATGTGTGATTGTTCATGTGTCATCTGCAGGAAACAAACAGGAAGTGAGTGAAAGACACAGGAAATGTTTCCAGCTCTTCCTCCTCTATCAGACATTGTTCATACCTGAGAGTGTCCAGTCTCCAGCCTGGATTCTTCAGTCCAGCCGAGAGCAGCTTCATTCCTGAGTAACCTGGATGATTGTAGCTCAGGTCCAGCTCTCTCAGATGGGAGGGGTTGGAGCTCAGAGCTGAGGCCAGAGAAGTACAGCCTTCCTCTGTGATCAGACAGCCTGACAGACTGCAGACACACAAAACAACAATCAATCTGTCAACAATCGTTTTCTCTTTGTCACAATAACATCTATCCATCCATACATCCATTCAGTGTAACTTTATTTATAAGTGACAATACCCAACAGACAACAACAGTCATCTGAAGCTGTTTAACAGTGTAAGGTAACCGCCTCCACTGTGAGCAGCACTTGGTGATGGTGGGAAGAAGAACTCCCTTTGACACAAAGATCCTCCCAGTGAAAACAGGCTCCAGCATCAGGAGTGAAAAGAGGGGAGAAGAAAGCAGAGCATCATGGGAAGTCCACCAACAGCCTGAGCCTATAGCAGCATAACTAAGGGATGGTTCAGGGTCACCTGATCCAGCTCGAACTATAAGTTTTATCAAAAAGGAAAGTTTGAAGCTGATCTTCAAAGTAGAGAGGGTGTCTGTCTCCTGAACTCAAACTGGGAGCTGCTGCCACACCCAGTCCAACATAGCCAGGCTTTCTTTGCTGCTTTGATAAAACCTCAAATCCCAGTCAGAGATGATGAGCATCATCACAGTGATGATCATTTCTCTGTAACCCAGGCTTCCTGCTTCAGGATCTGTGCACGCTCACAGAACAAGGAGACCTTTAAACATCATTTCACTAACTGGATGGACTGAGCTCAGCCTACAGATGAACTGGTGCCAGAGATCATAAAGAACATCAAACAGTCAAATTCAACACTTTAATGGAAATATGAGATTAATGCTGCAGACAATCATGAAGCTGCTGAATTCATGAACATCAAGAATGCAGCGAGTGGTAAAATAAAGATTTGACCTCAGTGTGCTCAGTGTTCCTGTCTATTCCTAACATATTCCTAACATGATAGCTGCACTTTAGAGCTCTAAAACTGGAACTGACACATATTTAAACTCCACATGTTACTCAGTACATTCAGTTCTGACACTCGCCCACAGTCCAACAAAGGAAACATGGAGATCACATCAGTTTGTCACCAAAGTCTAATTATTAGGGCAACTTAACCTGTTATTATCTCGTTAACTCATTAACTGATTAACGTCAGCAATTATTTTAATCACAGTTTTTAAAATCATGATTATTGTGAAAGTGCTCACTGGCTCTGAATATAAAAGCCATGGGTCACAGGAGGGATGTTGATCAGTGCTGGCTTGAAATGGGCGTCATTATGCATCTCAGCCAATGGGAGCATTGAGGGTGGGCCTAATACTACTGCAGCGCTCACATGACCCAGGACAGAAAGAAAGGGGCGGGGACAGAAACATGGAGACAGGTACAGATCTTTGACATGTTCATTTTAAACTGTTCCAGGAGGCAGTGTTGATACAACTAAAGTTATCTGTTGTTGAAGAAGTCGGTCTGAGGAACGTTCTTAGGATCAACAAATGACGGCATGTATGAGCCTCAAGACGCAGCATCACAAGAAGAACACATGAGCTGTAGAAAAAGGAGAGACTACGAAAGCCACGGCGTTACAACGTGAACATGCTTGATCAGAGTGTGATTGTGAACAGGAGGAAGACTCAGCTGAGAACAGTGTGGTGGATACAGAGCAGAGCCCACCATCAGTACAGAGGCCTGTCCATTAGAGTGCTGCTCCAACATGCAGCACATGTACTTGGCCACAGCTGCAACATCTGTACCTGTGAAAGCTTCTTCTCTGTTGCTGCTCATATTGTGCAGAAGAAGAGAGTTTCTTTATCATCAGAAAATGTCAATGAGCTTGTGAGTCTTAGCAGCTGGCTCGGTGCAGAGGAGGAAGAACATGTCAGTCAGAGGAAGATAAATGCAGTTCATGTTGTCAACTCAACCTGGACTGTTGAAAGAGTTTTTCTTTGTCTGGTTTCTGACTGAGATTCTCCAAAGGAAATCCAGCACAAACACACACTTCACACACTCAAAGTCCTGCACAGTAAATGAGCTGATGAGCGTTTGTGCTGCTGCCTGATAACAGAACAATAGTTCTGCTGCTTCCTGTTCTGGAAACACACATTTATAAATGTTCACTTGCTGTTGATCAAAGGTATGTTGGTGGCTCTGGACGCTGAGGGAACTTTGTAAAAAACTAGATTAAAGTCTGACTCCATCCTCCATTTAAATAACTCACAGCAACAACTGAATAGCTTTGCCTTTGTGTAGCTGACACTTCATTTTAATGTCCTTCTATTCTGGTTCATCTGGTCTCAGTTTCTATAAGCACACAGGTTTCATCAGGGACTCTATGACCTCAGTGATCTTTGCTGGGCCTTAATGCTCTGAACAAAGCTGCACATCACAAGACTAAATAGAAATGAATCAGTCTTTCATTCTCGCTGCTGTTTGACTTCAGCTCTCAATGTCCCACCATAACCCATGGAAAGAATTACTGTCCATCCAGGCTGCTGAACATGAAGCTGAAGAAGGTGGAGTATTGTGAGGGCTGATGGAGATGATGATGAGGAATCCAGGAGCAGTGGGTGGATGGCAGCATCAGCATGAAGGATCAGCGTGAGAACACATCATCATCCACAAAGGAAACCAGTCTGAGTGTCTGACGCTCTTGTTAGAAAGACGCAGTCCCAGCAGTTAGCTTGTCTGCTAGTTAGCTGAGAGCTAGCTCACTTGTACATTGAATACCAAACTGTGTAAACCAGGGGTGTCAAACATATGGCCCGTGGGCCAAATCCAGGCCTTGAGATAATTTCATATGTCAAATATTGATGAATTTTCAGGCTTGCTGATAATCAATGTGAGCACGGCTGAGGTTTTATTCTGATGAGCAAACCATGTGGCCAATCACTTTAAGAGACAGACTGGGATCATACCATTATGTGAAAGAGGACATGTCCCATAGACAGCAAGGGTAGTGGTAGAGACCAGTACACAGAGAAATGGGAGCTGTACTGAAATGCAAGCGTGTCAGGAAAGAGTGAAAAGGCAAAATGAGCAGCATCTGGCTGCATTTCAGTGATATTGGAGACCACAAAGCTGAGTGCAACATTTATACAGGAGATATACAGGAGACGCTGAGAGTAGAACTGATAAAATTAGGAGCTGGCTAAAGTGAGACCCATTTTTATTTCCACCCATTTTCCATTGTGGAGGACAAAAGGTTTCAAACTGGTCCAGGTCTTAAACCTCACGTGTTCTTCCTAATAGCAGTAAATGGATAAAAATAAGGCTTTTATGAAAACACTGAATACAACTTGCTGCCTTTAAAAAGACTAAATGTACAGTTCAGTATTGAATACTACATAAAATAAACTATATATAAAGTGTGTCTGAATGGCAGAGATGCAGAAATATGTGCATGTAGCACAGAGCCACGGCTCAGTGTCTGAATGAGTCTCACAGACCTGAATGTGCTGTTGAAGCCATTTATAATTATAACGTAATTCTTTACTCGTTTGATCTGCTCCTTACCACAAGCCACCAGACGTGGAAGGTTTTGGACTTTTAACTATATTTTCTGAAGTTTTACAACTTTTCTTACTGTTAAAAACCTCGTTATGGCCATTCATGCTGTACAAAGTAATTAGACATGTGTGGTATCTACAGAAACGTCAGAATCTCAGCTAAAAGTTCACAAAACCATCTCAACAACCACCAAACAGCTGAAACAGCAGGTGAACAGATTACACAAAAAAGATGTAAACACAAATCCCCCTGATCATCTGTTTTTTAAACATGAAGCGTAGTTTTGGACGTTCATTTACTGCTGGTTCAGTGAATTTTGGTTGGACAGTGATGAAACCTGCAGCCTCAGAATCTGTGAGAAGTCTGCTTTCAGCACGCAACAGCATTGTTGTGTTGTGTGCTGTGGATCCACCTCTGCAAACTCATCACTGTTTCACCATCATGTTTCCACTTAGACAATAACAAAGGAAGCAGTTCCCAGGAACTACTTCTTGTCTTGTTAACATATGAGTATGTTGCCCTTCAAAACACCTCCACTTCTCCTCTTATTAGAGGACTGCCTTATTATTAATCTGCTAATTCTGTCAGTTGATGAAAGAAAAATGATCTCACCTGAGAGTTTCCAGTGTACAGCGTGGACTCTTCAGTCCTTCAGACAGAAGCTTCACGCCTGAATCCTTCAGGTTAATGTTACTCAGGTCCAGCTGTCTCAGATTAGAGGTCTGAGAGCTGAGACCTGAGGCCAGAGCTTCACAGCTTCTCTCTGACAGGTCACAGTGACTCAGTCTGAAAAATAACAGATAAACAATTACAAAAATAAAACACTTATGTTGAAGTGTAATGAGATACTATTATATTTAGCAATATTTCATCTTGTTTTGTCAGGAAACTGAGCACTGATGCAGAGCAACATGTGGAGAGAATCAGAGGAGAAGAAGTGAAGAGAGAACAGCAGTAAAACAACACTGAATTGTTCAGTGTGCTTTTGATATCAACAGAATGTGTCAAACTTCTTTATTTTGTATTTGTTTTAGTAGAATTGATGATTATCACTTAGATAACAACCACAGGCCAGGTCTAAATTGCACTTTGGTGACAGTTACACCCAGAAATATTTCAGAAACGTGGACAATTTGTGCTCCATTGTATTCAGTATTGAACAAACTAAGTACCGATGACCACTTAATATTTTTGATATTTTATTTGAGTTGTTCCACCTGATCTGTGTTAACTAGAATAAACATTTAAAAGCTAAAGCTATGATCACATATTTACTTACAGAGCTTTGTTGGAGGCTTTGACCACTGGCAGCAGCCTCAGAAGAGCCTTTTTAAAGGCTCATGTTCTCACTTAGATCATCGATTTCTACTTACACTTCTTTCTGGGAAAAATGGAGATTACTTTGAAAACAGGAACTATTTTCCCCAAAAATCAGCCCTGGATAAGTAAATCACTCAAACATGTTCTCAGGCAGAAGAAGCTGTCTTGTTATGAGGGAGAGAAGAAAAAGTTCGAGGCACAGAAACTTGTTGAAAGAGAGATAAAGCAGCTAAAATCAGGTCTAAAAGTAAAGCAGAGCATAGGTTGAATAAAGGACACTCAAGGCTGACTCGGAAAGGAATGAAGTCCATGTTGGGGATGCAGAACAAGGAGCAAAGATGAATGTGATGCTGAATCAGCAGAAGACTTGGACTCATTTGATTCCAGCTTTGATATCATTGATTTCAATGAAGAGCTTTGTGATTGTAGCAAAGGGCTGGTAGCTCTGAGAGTCCCACTGATGAGGCGTTTGTGAAGGTTCGCAGTCATCTAAAGAGCTTAGAAAAAAAGGCATCTGGACTTCTTTAAGTTTTTGAAGACGTTTCACCTTTCACCTCTCATCCAAGAAGCTTCTTTATTTCTAGGGTCAAATGGTGGAGAGTCCCAGATTAGCCTGTGTACAAACAGACTTCAGCCATATGAGAGTGAGTGTGAGTGAATGAGAGCACACACAGGACACTCTGATCTCTGAATGTGTGTGACGCAGTGAAAAAGAGGATTGTACTGGATATACTGTGACTGACAAACAGAGTTTAAAGAGAAAGGTGTTTGGATTAAAATGGATTATGCTAAAGTGAACGTGCTAATGAAATCTGAACTGACTGAAATGTGAAGTGAAGATAATTCAGATGTAAAAGAGAGAGAAACTGATAATAAGGTGGGGCTGGAGATCAGTGAACGGGATGTAAACACCTGATTGGTTGAGTAGATATCAGATCAACAGTTTCACAGTTTTCCCTGTGGATTATAACTTTAAGAAGATGTGACATTCATCAAGGAATCCTGCTCTCTGGATTATTTCCATCAACACTGAGCTGGAACACATCTACAGTGCTGGAAGTGCCCGTCTCACCACCAACCTCTCTGTGCACATTCACTTTTCAACCCTTTGTGAGACACTAAAGGTGTAAATCTGAGTATTTATCTATGTTAGTGTGAACACCTCTAATAGGTTGGTTTAGTCTTTCCAAGTCATATCTTCCCTTAGATCTGCGGTCCAGGCTCCTAAAATCATCCTAGTTTAACAAGCACTACAATCTAGAGGAGAGCTGCACTAACAGGTGTGACTGATGAGATCTGACCTGCAAGGATACTCATGTTTATGTATATCAGGACAAGCAGGGAAGACCTGGACATCAACTCTGTCAGGCTGCCTGAGTCCTCTCACCCACATCAGCTCAGAACTCTGCATTATCTACTGAGTCAGACTCAGAGGATCAGGGATCAGAAGTTCTACAAAGAGTAGAACCAGACTTCCTGTATAGAGGTGTGTGGGCCTACTGATCCACAGTGTCAGCACAACTTTCACATCATATTCATCTCAGCACTAGTAAAACATGTGACTGACCTCAGAGTTTCAAGTCCACATCCTGGACTCTCCAGGAAACCACACAGATGCTTCACTCCTGGATCCTGCAGGTTGTTGTTGTTACTCAGGTCCAGCTCTCTCAGATGGGAGGGGTTGGACTTCAGTGCTGCTGGCAGATAATCACAGCTGATCTCTGACAAACCACAGCACCACAATCTGTATAAAGAATGAAAGATGTAAGTTTATTAGGCAAAGTGCTTGAAATCATTCAGTGTTTCATCATCTGTTCAGAGCTGAAGAAGGTTCAGAATGTAGAAGTTTAGAAAATGGAAACTCCAAACAGCTGAAGCCAACAGGAAGCAGCTTCAAACAAACAAGAGAAAAAAATGAATTTTTCACATTGAAGTTGTACATTTATCATAAAGTTGTCAAGTTTTGCCGTGTGAAATAAAAAAAAACTGAACAGGAATCCTCAGAGTTGAACCCTCTGCATAGAGGTTCAGGTTCCTCTTCAGGTCCCAAAGTGCAGAACAACAAGGTTTCAAACAGCTTCGTTCCAGCAGCATCAGCCACAGAAATGCAGAGATAATTCTTTGGATCTCTTGGTTGTGTTGTATGATGCTGTGTTTGCATATCTGGTGTCTGTGTTGCTTTGTGAGGACGGATCATTTACTGCAGCTCCAGATAAACAGAGCTGGACCTGAACCTGGTAGCTTCACTTAGAAGACACTTGTGACGGGAACGTGTGAGAAGTTTTGAGCAGACAAGTGTTGATTTTGAGTCTGGGACGAGCTCTCCACAGTCTTTGTGGAGATCCACATTCTGCGTACTGCCTGTGAGAAGCTGCAGACATTTCTCCTCCAAATCCACTGAGCAGCTGCTCATGGTGGTATTAGCTTCATGTGTGCGTGTTAGCATTAAGCCTCGGTGACACTCTGCTGTGGACACGGTCACAGCTGGACGCGTGATGGACGAGTCGTCCTTCCTGTTAAACTTCTTTGAGGTGAGCTTGAAGCTGCTGCTTGGGGCGCATGCACAGCTGGTTATTGTACTGGAAATGTTCTGCAGACGAGTCCATGAGCTAACAACAAAGCTCAGTGTGGACGACGCTGTGCACGCTCCAATGCTGATTGGTTAGAAAGTGGGCGGGAACAGGGAAGAGAGCGACAGCAGTGTTCAGCACAAACACGAAGGATCAAAGAAGAAGAACATGACAAGCTCAGATGGAGGCTGCAGTGGACACTTTTCATTGTTTTAACATTCGCTTTCACTTCAGCTTCACCAACAGCAGCACAAGCAGAGCAGCCCACTGACTGCGTGGCCGGGACGGCGCCCCCTGGTGCATGTAAACCACTACAACATGTAGACGGCCGTCTGCTGCTCATTTCTTTGCCACCATCACAGGAGCTCTTTATCATGTTCTACACTCTCATTGGTTCTTTGTGTGCTTGTTTTTTACAACAGTAGTCATTGTGATTGTTCAAAGAAGACAGTCAGCTGTGACTAAATGTAGCTCCTACAGCAGTGATTGGAATAACTACTGAAGCTAATCCAGTATCAAAGCTCAGGAATCAGCAGCTCCCACCTCGTTTTCTTTGAACAACTATTTTTAGCTGCTGTGTTTTTGTGTTTCTGCGGACCTCAGACATCCTGCTGCTCTGGAGAACTGAAGCTCTAAAGGCTTCAGCCTTTATCTCCAAGAAACAAAGCTGATCATGGAGACCCAGCAGGTCAGCTGATCTGTGGACAGCACCAGCATCTTTAAGTAAGTCTGAGAGGTGAGCAGTCTTTGGAAGCCTTTACTGTCTGATAGTCTCAGAGCAGGATTTGGATCATTATTTGGCTTTTCTTCTATTATTATGTTTAGTTTCTGCTTCACAGATATTCTCTGAGATGTTCTCTGAAATGTTTCCCACTGTTGGACAAACTTTCACAGTTTCTTCATAAAGGAGATCTCCTGTGCAGTCCATCTGTGATAATAAGTTAAACACTGAATTATGATTCATATCTGAATGTACTGACTGTTAATTATTGATGAGAACATAATCAGTAAATATAAATATGTTTGAGTTTGGCTTTGATGAATCAGAATAAAAGTAATAAAATAATGATTTTAGAGACAGGCCTAACTCAGGCCAGCTGACAGCCTGTGTACAAACAGACTTCAGCCATGTGAGAGTGAGTGTGAGTGAATGAGAGCACACACAGGACACTCTGATCTCTGAATGTGTGTGACGCAGTGAAAAAGAGGATTGTACTGGATATACTGTGACTGACAAACAGAGTTTAAAGAGAAAGGTGTTTGGATTAAAATGGATTATGCTAAAGTGAACGTGCTAATGAAATCTGAACTGACTGAAATGTGAAGTGAAGATTATTCATTATTTACTGAGTCAGATTCAGAGGATCAGGGATCAGAAGTTCTACAAAGAGTAGAACCAGACTTCCTGTATAGAGGTGTGTGGGCCTACTGATCCACAGTGTCAGCACAACTTTCACATCATATTCATCTCGGCACAACTAAAACATGCTGACTGACCTCAGAGTTTCAAGTCCACATCCTGGACTCTCCAGGAAACCACACAGATGCTTCACTCCAGAATCCTGCAGGTTGTTATTGTGACTCAGGTCCAGCTCTCTCAGATGGGAGGGGTTGGACTTCAGTGCTGCTGCCAGATAATCACAGCTGATCTCTGACAAACCACAGCCAAACAATCTGTATAAAGAATGAAAGATGTAAGTTTATTAGACAAAGTGTGAGCTTGAAATCATTCAGTGTTTCATCATCTGTTCAGAGCTGAAGAAGGTTCAGAATGTAGAAGTTTAGAAAATGGAAACTCCAAACAGCTGAAGCCAACAGGAAGCAGCTTCAAACAAACACAACAAGAGAAAAAACTCTGAATGTTTCACATTAAAGTCGTACATTTCTCATAAAAACAGGAAAAAGACTTGAAAAAGTCGTGTTTTTCCTTCCAAGAACAACAAGGCTTCACTTTTAAAGGTGAAGTGTGAAAGAAATGGACATATTTGAAGTCCAACACCTTTTTCCAGTCACATTATTAAAGCAGACAAACTACAAGCTCATTTTCATTCCAACAAGTCATCTTCTGACCTGGACTAACAACACTGGTCTCTATGTGCAGCTGGCTGTGAGACCAGTGCTCAGGGAGCGTCTACAAAGTGCAACACTGAAAGAACATCACACACTCATTTGAGGAAATATGATGAAATGTTGTGTATTAGCAGCAAGTTATTGAATCATTTTCCCCAGAAACCAAACAAAATGATTGACAAACATGTTTTTACAAACTCAGTGTTGGACTTGGATCAGCAGGATAAGCTGATGTTTAAAGGCATTTGAGTTTCGCTGTATGAGAGTCCAGTTATTACTCAATATTTATGGATGATGTTCTTTCAGTGTTGCACTTTGTAGACGCTCCCTGAGCCTCACAGCCAGCTGCACATGGACCAGCTGACATTACCCAGCATTAGAGGCGGCTGTAAAAAAAAGGATTTTCCTATTTAAATGGTTTTAATTTGAATAAAGCTCCCAAAAGTATTTTAACAAGCAGCAAACAGATAAAACAGTAAATGAGAGCAGCTAAACACACAAAGATGGAAACACAGAGCGTGGATCGTTCACTCGACGGCACGTACACGGACACGCCGTCGGGGCTGAAAGTGGACAGCTCACAGATCCTGAAGCTGCAGGTTTCATCTGTCTCCAACCAAAACTGAGTGAAGCAGCAGCAGAAGAAGATCCAATCTACGCTTTACGTTTGATGAACATCGTCATGAATTCTCTCTGACTTTGACGTTTACTTCCTGCACAGCTCTCTCTCTCTCTCTCAGTGTACTTCAAGAACAGTTTACCTTCAAAAATCTGTTTCCTGCATTACTCACTGCTTATTACGCACCAGTCTGCTGTTGTGTTCACTGCTGTCGGCCTCCGAAAACAAAGCCTCATTTCTGCTTCAATACTGAAGAAATGTAAACCTTTTAAAATGATGACAGATTTCAAACTCTCAGCTGTGTCTGTAATCAAACCTCTGTAACTTTGCTTCACTTCAGCAGCATCAGGTCATGTTCACATGTTGATTCATGGTTTGCTTCAGTTTTTGATCGACTGCAGAAGATTTTGAAGGTTATCTGCTATAAAAAGCCAGAACAGGAAAATCTGCTTCATGTGTTTCTGTTTGATCCTCAGTGACTTTGACACTAAGGCCTCTGCTGTGATGATCACACCTCTGATCAAGTCTCACAGTGTCAGCTTTGTTTTTATACATATGGATATGTGCTGATAAATGATCAGAATTATAATATTTCCCACTGTCTGCTGTGTGCCGTGACCTTTGACCTGCTAAAGACAGTCAGCTGTGGATTATTCATTGTTGTGTCTGATACTTAGAACTGTGAGGAAGAAGCTACACAGTTAATCAGGGTCCCCTCTCTCTGAATCAGGAAAGGTGGGCAGGCCGCGTGTGGGCCGCGGGCCATACGTTGAGTCTCACTGTTTGAAATGTGAACATTGTTCTGCTGCAGTCAATGGACTAAACCAGAGAAGAAGAAAACAGACTTTACCATGAAGATCCTCAGTGTGGATCAGTATAATATCAGCCTGATGTCTGCAGTTTAGTGTCAGCACAACTTTCACATCATATTCATCTCAGCACAACTAAAACATGCTGACTGACCCCAGAGTTTCAAGTCCACATCCTGGACTCTCCAGGAAACCACACAGATGCTTCACTCCTGAATCCTGCAGCTTGTTGTTGTTACTCAGGTCCAGCACTCTGGGATGGGAGGGGTTGGACTTCAGTGCTGCTGGCAGATAATCACAGCTGATCTCTGACAAACCACAGCTCTCCAATCTGTATAAAGAATGAAAGATGTAAGTTTATTAGACAAAGTGTGAGCTTGAAATCATTCAGTGTTTCATCATCTGTTCAGAGCTGAAGAAGGTTCTGTGAGATTATTCTGAATCATATGTTATCTTATATCTGTAGTTAAAGTAGTTGAATTATGTTAACTGCTGTAGGTCATATAATATCCTTTAGTCTAGATTGTGTGCTGTGTATGTAGCTTAGTTTCCATTATATTTTTGGGTTAAACGAATGTGACCACTTTTGGATTTGTTAGACAGGCGTGCATTACCCTGTACCCTTGATCTGCTGTGAATGTGTTACACTGTTTCTTGACATTTCATACTGCTGAATCATGAAGAGACTGTTGTGTGCAGAGGACCTTGTGCTGATAATAGAAGAGACAGACCACATTCCATACCCCCACCTTTACAGAGAGCAGAAAGACAGGGAGCCGAGTTCATAACTTAGGCGCCGTAACAGAGAAAGAATGTGAATGTTTAGGCTTTTACAACTAGGTGGGGGCCACTAGAGGCTATAAGAAGCTGAGTAACCCGTCACCATTTTGAGATTTGCTGTGACCCTCTTCATGCATGTCCCCCCATCCGGATGGCTTATGCTCATAAGTGTTGGATTGTATGGAAATAAAGGATTGTTGATTGAGCATTTATACACCGAGTATTGTCCTTCCTTCAGCACAAAATTTCAAAGAATTGGGAGATCTTAACAGTTCAGAATGTAGAAGTTTAGAAAATGGAAACTCCAAACAGCTGAAGCCAACAGGAAGCAGCTTCAAACAAACACAACAAGAGAAAAAACTCTGAATGTTTCACATTAAAGTCGTACATTTCTCATAAAAACAGGACAAAGACTTGAAAAAGTCGTGTTTTTCCTTCCAAGAACAACAAGGCTTCACTTTTAAAGGTGAAGTGTGAAAGAAATGGACATATTTGAAGTCCAACACCTTTTTCCAGTCACATTATTAAAGCAGACAAACTACAAGCTCATTTTCATTCCAACAAGTCATCTTCTGACCTGGACTAACAACACTGGTCTCTATGTGCAGCTGGCTGTGAGACCAGTGCTCAGGGAGCGTCTACAAAGTGCAACACTGAAAGAACATCACACACTCATTTGAGGAAATATGATGAAATGTTGTGTATTAGCAGCAAGTTATTGAATCATTTTCCCCAGAAACCAAACAAAATGATTGACAAACATGTTTTTACAAACTCAGCGTTGGACTTGGATCAGCAGGATAAGCTGATGTTTAAAGGCATTTGAGTCTCGCTGTATGAGAGTCCAGTTATTACTCAATATTTATGGATGATGTTCTTTCAGTGTTGCACTTTGTAGACGCTCCCTGAGCCTCACAGCCAGCTGCACATGGACCAGCTGACATTACCCAGCATTAGAGGCGGCTGTAAAAAAAAGGATTTTCCTATTTAAATGGTTTTAATTTGAATAAAGCGATGTTGATTCATTCAATCCTGAATCGATTTTTCATATAAATGTATTTTGCCAGAATCTCAGGTTAAAGCTCCCAAAAGTATTTTAACAAGCAGCAAACAGATAAAACAGTAAATGAGAGCAGCTAAACACACAAAGATGGAAACACAGAGCGTGGATCGTTCACTCGACGGCACGTACACGGACACGCCGCCGGGGCTGAAAGTGGACAGCTCACAGATCCTGAAGCTGCAGGTTTCATCTGTCTCCAACCAAAACTGAGTGAAGCAGCAGCAGAAGAAGATCCAAACTCTGCTTTACGTTTGATGAACATCGTCATGAATTCTCTCTGACTTTGACGTTTACTTCCTGCACAGCTCTCTCTCTCTCTCTCAGTGTACTTCAAGAACAGTTTACCTTCAAAAATCTGTTTCCTGCATTACTCACTGCTTATTACGCACCAGTCTGCTGTTGTGTTCACTGCTGTCGGCCTCTGAAAACAAAGCCTCATTTCTGCTGTTCAATACTGAAGAAATTTAAACCTTTTAAAATGATGACAGATTTCAAACTCTCAGCTGTGTCTGTAATCAAACCTCTGTAACTTTGCTTCACTTCAGCAGCATCAGCTCATGTTCACATGTTGATTCATGGTTTGCTTCAGTTTTTGATCGACTGCAGAAGATTTTGAAGGTTATCTGCTATAAAAAGCCAGAAGAGGAAAATCTGCTTCATGTGTTTCTGTTTGATCCTCAGTGACTTTGACACAAAGGCCTCTGCTGTGATGATCACACCTCTGATCAAGTCTCACAGTGTCAGCTTTGTTTTTATACATATGGATATGTGCTGATAAATGATCAGAATTATAATATTTCCCACTGTCTGCTGTGTGCCGTGACCTTTGACCTGCTAAAGACAGTCAGCTGTGGATTATTCATTGTTGTGTCTGATACTTAGAACTGTGAGGAAGAAGCTACACAGTTAATCAGGGTCCCCTCTCTCTGAATCAGGAAAGGTGGGCAGGCCGCGTGTGGGCCGCGGGCCATACGTTGAGTCTCACTGTTTGAAATGTGAACATTGTTCTGCTGCAGTCAATGGACTAAACCAGAGAAGAAGAAAACAGACTTTACCATGAAGATCCTCAGTGTGGATCAGTATAATATCAGCCTGATGTCTGCAGTTTAGTGTCAGCACAACTTTCACATCATATTCATCTCAGCACAACTAAAACATGCTGACTGACCTCAGAGTTTCAAGTCCACATCCTGGACTCTCCAGGAAACCACACAGATGCTTCACTCCTGGATCCTGCAGCTTGTTATTGTGACTCAGGTCCAGCTCTCTCAGATGGGAGGGGTTGGACTTCAGTGCTGCTGGCAGATAATCACAGCTGATCTCTGACAAACCACAGCTCTCCAATCTGTATAAAGAATGAAAGATGTAAGTTTATTAGACAAAGTGTGAGCTTAAAATCATTCAGTGTTTCATCATCTGTTCAGAGCTGAAGAAGGTTCAGAATGTAGAAGTTTAGAAAATGGAAACTCCAAACAGCTGAAGCCAACAGGAAGCAGCTTCAAACAAACACAACAAGAGAAAAAACTCTGAATGTTCCACGTTAAAGTCGTACATTTATCATAAAAACAGGACAAAGACTTGAAAAAGTCGTGTTTTTCCTTCCAGGAACCACAAGGCTTCACTTTTAAAGGTGAAGTGTGAAAGAAATGGACATATTTGAAGTCCAACACCTTTTTCCAGTCACATTATTAAAGCAGACAAACTACAAGCTCATTTTCATTCCAACAAGTCATCTTCTGACCCTTTATTATTATTGTTATTATTCAATATTTATGGAGGATGTTTTTAAATTGGGCTCAAATATGTGACAGACATTTCATCCCATGTCAGTTTGGCCTCATCCTGGGCCGGATTATCCAGCACACACTCTGACCACAGGCCCAGGGGCCACGCACAGCTGGGCTCCATCCAAGAGACAGGAAACAAACCAACACAATAATAAAAAGCACCATGTGATCTTCTTACATCTTCAAGACAAACATGAGCATATTTGTTTCCTGATAAAATGATGTGACAGGTAGAAGTGGTGGTGTTACAGCCTTTCTCCCCTCTGCTGCCGAGGCTGTTAGTCTCTCCCAAACTCAGCTACAGGACTTCCAAATGAATGAAAGCAGCAGAAGTGGCTTTACAAATGAAACCACAGTGACAGACAGCAATTAAGAATCTCCTAAACAATCCAAAGATAAGAAAAGTTCACCTGCCAATTCTATAAAGCTTGGTTGTTTATACAATAATATCATTTAATGATCAGCAGTGGGGATGTTTGGATCCTGACCTGAGAGTTTCCAGTGTACAATGTGGACTCTGCAGTGCAGCAGACAGAAGCTTCACCCCTGAATCCCGCAGGTCATTGTTACTCAGGTCCAGCTCTTTCAGACTAGAGGACTGGGAGTTGAGAACTGAGGACAGAGCATCACAGCTTCTCTCTGAGAGGTTACAGCCACTCAGTCTGGAAGAAAACAAACAAACAATTAAATCAGTCAAATGAAACATTTTTAACGCCAGCATGCAATACAATTATTGGTTAACTAAATAGCTTCATTAAAACACAACTCTTCTTCTATAGCAGCACTTACTCCTTGTAAGCTCCACCTGCTCCACCTTCTGAGTCAGTTGTTCACACCAAAGAAAGCCACCATCATCTCATGCGGCTAACATACCGGCGCCAGCTGTGGTCTCAAGGCTGGAGCTGAACATAACAAATCTCACCCTGATAACAGACGGTGTTTAGACTGTTCCTTCCCATCCTAAGCATGCTTATCCCCTCCCGGTGCAGACGGTGGGTCGAGGGGACCAGCGCAAATGCTGCAGGCCCGGGTGCGCTGTCTACACCGGGCCTGCAGCATTTGCGCTGGTCCCCTCGACCCACCGTTTCTGTTCTCAAACTGATCTCCCTGTTGGAGCTCAGTCTGGGAGGAATTATTTTTTCTCCTCCTCTTTCCTGATGTTGTGCATTTTCCGCTGTTCAGTTCCGGGTCGCTGCACCTGACCTGTCTCCCCAATGTGATGTTTGTGTATTGTATGTACGGTTGGAAAGCTCAGTATCCTAATTGCCCCTTGAAAATAAATACAGTGTTCTGAATCTGAATCTGAAAAGATTACAGAAGACGAATCAGGGCCCTGTTTCAGGAAGCCGGTTTAGTGGAAAAACTGAGTAAGTATACCCTGAGTTAACGAAAACTCTGGGTTTTCGGTTTCACAAAGCGAGTTTAGATTAATCCTGAGTGAGTTACTATGACGACACACTCCGTGAAGCTAACCTGCCCCCTAGCAGGTTTACTACAACTAACCCTGACTGTCTCCGCCCCTTTGTCGGAAACCTGACAGTAGGAAGTGTCGGACATGGCGTGCCACTTCCTTGAAGAGCCAGTAGATCGTGAAGCCCAAATTCTCCGCAGAGCTCTCCGCCGGGAGAGAGTGATTAGAGCGCGTTTGGAAATTTTATCATTTCCTGATGATTTTCTGTGTGAACGTTACCGTTTCTCAGCACAGTCTATAATTTATTTGAATAACATCCTCAGGCCTAATATTGCTCATGTGACACATCGCGGACATCCTCTCAGTTCTGTACATATTATTTGTATTGCACTTTGGTTTTTTGCAAACGGGAGCTTTCTGTATAATATTGATGACGCTGAGCACGTTTCCAAGGCTACCGTCTGTCGGGCAGTCAGGAATGTTACAGTTGCACTGAAACGTCTCCTGTACTCGTCTGTGGTGTTCCCCGGTCACAGACCCACAAGATTTATCAAAGAGGGATGCCACAAAATTGCAGGTATCAGGATGAACAAAACTTAATTCATGATGTGGTGATACTTGAACTACTACTTAAATTGTACATTTATTTTCAGGGTTCCCAGGCGTGATTGGCTGTATAGATGGCACTCACATTCCAATCATTGCTCCTTCAGTAAATGAAGGAGACTATGTGAACAGGAAGTCTTTCCACAGCATTAATGTACAGGTACATAGTTCCCTGTAGCATTTCAAACTAACAAATTATTTCATTATAGTAATGGATGCTAATTTGTGTTCTCTGCACTGTGAAGATCATATGTGATGCTGCCAACGTTATCACAAATGTGGAAGCCAAGTGGCCAGGCTCTGTGAGTGGTGGTGGTGGAGGACCCCCACCTGTTTTTCGGGCCTCCGCTTTTTTTCTGTTGGCTATAACAGGTCACATTTGAGCATACAGAGTAAGCAGATATGTACTTGTAATGTGCTCAGATAATTTCAATAAGTGCTTACAGAAAGAAAATTAATGTAGCCTCTAACTGCAATTGATTTACATAGGACAAACAGACCAAGCACTATGGCTCATAATACAATTACACCTTACCTGTTTGGACTATATTTTTATATTTCATTTTTACTTGCTGCCAGGAACGTTTGGGGCCTGTTGGGTTGCACCTGCGCTCACATCACATCACAAAATAAAATGTATAAAATAAAAAATGAAATATAATAAATAACGTGTTAAATGGGTGGAAATCCCTAGATCAATGTTTAAATTAACACTCACGCATTGACTCTGTCGGCTATGTTTTGGCATGCTCCCTTTCTTTTGCAGCTGAGGCTGTGTTACTTTTTTCCCGCAAAATTTGCATGTTATCGGCATATGCTGCCATCAGAATTTCGGCGTCAAGCGCTGTAAAATACATTGACCGCGCCTTCTTTCCCTTCGTCTCCATGGTGACTCGCTTAATCTGTGCTCCACTAATCAGGGCTTTATGTATCCTCGTGCGCGCGCTTAACTTGGGGTTAAAGCAACTCCGCGTTGACTGAACTAATTGTTATCAGCCTTTCTGAAACCGAATATTCCGAGTTGGACAGTTCGGGGTTACTCAACCCTGAGTATCGTTTTTCACTCTGAGTTTTCTAAACCGGCTTCCTGAAATAGGTCCCCGGCCAACAACAACAAAGAAACAACAAACACACTGTGGAAGACCGAAGCAGAGTTTAGTTTAAAGTGGAACTAAGGATGTTTCTCTGGCTGCCAGGATTCACTGAGTAATTCAAATGCTTTCTTTAATGCAGGACCCACCATACATGTAAAAGCAAGTGTTTCACCAACATTTGTGACTAAAAATAGACCTGCAGTAGAAATGTATCTAGGAGCATGCATGTGAATATAAAGTATCACAACATCAGGCACATGCAGCCTAAGTGTTTAAACAAAGACTGATAACATAACAGCAGCAGTGATGATCAGAGTTTATGGTGAATCCAGCGTCTCGAGTTCTGGAGGCATCGAAGAGGTCACAGTTGTATTGGAGAAATCCCAAAACTTTAGGATACAAATTCATACAAAGACAGAAAGCCTGGTGAAATAAATTACTGACACAGTTGGATGTTAAAAGTAAAGACATGAGTACAAATGTACTCACAGAGCTTTGTTGGAGGCTTTGACCACTGGCAGCAGCCTCAGAAGAGCCTCCTCTGAAGCAGAGTATTTCTTCAGGTCAAACACATCCAGATCTTCTTCTGATGACAGTAAGATGAAGACCAGAGCTGACCACTGAGCAGGAGACAGTTCATCTGTGGAGAGACTTCCTGATCTCAGGGACTGTTGGATCTCCTCCACTAGAGAACGATCATTCAGTTCATTCAGACAGTGGATCAGATTGATGCTTTTCTCTGCAGACAGATTCTCACTGAGCTTCTTCTTGATGTACTGGACTGTTTCCTGATTGGTCTGTGAGCTACTTCCTGTTTGTGTCATCAGACCTCGTAGGAGAGTCTGATTGGTCTGCAGTGAAAGACCCAGGAGGAAGCGGAGGAACAAGTCCAGGTGTCCATTTGGACTCTGCAAGGCCTTGTTCACAGCACTCTGGTGGAGAGATTGAAGTTTTGGTTTGTTAAATAATTTAGATTTCTTGGAGGTTGTTTGTTGTTGTTCCAGCAGATTGAGTCCAGAGTTGCTGAAGGTCAGATGGACATGAAGAGCAGCCAGAAACTCCTGAACACTCAGATGGATGAAGCAGAACACCTTGTCCTGGTACAGTCCTCTCTCCTCTTTAAAGATCTGTGTGAACACTCCTGAGTACACTGAGGCTGCTCTGATATCGATGCCACACTCTGTCAGGTCTGATTCATAGAAGATCAGGTTTCCTTTCTGCAGCTGATCAAAAGCCAGTTTTCCCAGAGATTTAATCATCTTCCTGTTCTTTTTATTCCAGTGTGGATCTGTCTCAGCTCCTCCATCATACTTGACCTTCTTCACTTTGGCCTGAACCACCAGGAAGTGGATGTACATCTCAGTCAGGGTCTTGGGCAGCTGTCCTCTCTCTCTGGTTTCCAGCACATCCTCCAGAACTGTAGCAGTGATCCAGCAGAAGACTGGGATGTGGCACATGATGTGGAGGCTTCGTGATGTCTTGATGTGGGAGATGATCCTGCTGGCCTGCTCCTCATCTCTGAATCTCTTCCTGAAGTACTCCTCCTTCTGTGGGTCAGTGAACCCTCTGACCTCTGTCACCATGCCAACACAGTCAGGAGGGATCTGATTGGCTGCGGCAGGTCGTGTGGTTATCCAGAGGCGAGCAGAGGGAAGCAGTTTCCCCCTGATGAGGTTTATCAGCAGCACATCCACTGAGGTGGACTTTCTAGGGTCAGTTAGGATTGTAGTTTTGTGGAAGTCCAGAGGAAGTCGACACTCATCCAGACCATCAAAGATGAACACAACCTGGAAGTCTTCAAAGCTGCAGATTCCTGCTTCTTTGGTTTCAGTAAAGAAGTGATGAACAAGTCCCACCAAGCTGAACTTTTCCTCTTTCAGCACATTCAGCTCTCTGAAAGTGAATGGAAATATGAACTGGATGTCCTGGTTGGCTTTGTCTTCAGCCCAGTCCAGGCTGTATTTCTGTGTTAAGACTGTTTTCCCAATGCCAGCCACTCCCTTTGTCAGCACTGTTCTGATTGGTTCATCTCTTCCAGGTGAGGCTTTAAAGATGTCTTCTTGTCTGATGGTTGTTTCTGGTCTGTGTGGTTTCCTGGATGCTGTTTCAATCTGTCTGACCTCATGTTCATCATTGACCTCTGCAGTCCCTCCCTCTGTGATGTAGAGCTCTGTGTAGATCTGATTCAGGAGGGTTGGGTTTCCTGCTTTAGCGATGCCCTCAAACACACACTGGAACTTCTTCTTCAGGGTGGATTTAAGGTTACGATGACAAACTGGAGCTTGAAGCTCTGAATGAGAAGAAAAATAAACACTCAATTCCAAAAAGAACTAATCTTTAAAACATGTTGCTCCATCTTCCATCTCTGGAAAATGTTCATTTATCCAGCAGCTTAAATCTTTAGATAAATCCTCTTACTGCTCTGCAGACGGTCAGCCAGCTCCTCCTGCTTCATTCTCCTCAGGAAGTCCACTGTGATCTTCACAAACGCCTCTCTGCTGCTGCTCCTCTGACTCTCTAAGCATTCTGGGTAATCTGGACTCAGAACCTTCTGGATCTTCTTCAGCTCGTTCTTCACAAAAGTGATGATGTTGTCCTCCAGCAGCTGGAACAGAATATTTATGAATGAGCCAATCAGACTGAAATCATGGAGCCAAACATCAGATCCATGTTGGACACACTGACGATCCACTGGTCTACAAAGAGCAGCATGGAGATGACTGTGAACAGAACAGATGTAACAGTAGTTGTTGTACATGTACAGACCATAAATATGGAGTCCAGCTGTGTTTGATGCTGCTGGGCAGACTGACCACTGGGAACCTCTGAGCTCTGCTGGTCCACTCTGTGGAGGAACCATGAAGGATTAGATCAACACAGGATAAAGATCCAGGAGTTTCTGCTCAAATAACTTCATCTGAATCAAGTCTGTCAAGTTTTAAACTCTCAGATTGTGAACATATCAGTAATTTTCAGTCTGTTTTCATGGACGTCCTTTCAGTGGTGATGTCAGGGATGATTTTGAAGAAGCTCATCAAACTGAACCATCAGCAGATCACTGCTCCAAAACCAGAACATGATCCGAGTCTCCCTCCACCACCAGAACACCAGCTTTACTAACGTGGTAGATCAGTGTAGTACAGATCAATAACTGATGAGTCATTTGATCAAAATCACTGAGTGCTTCACGTCTGACCCTCTGATGCTTCTGTAGACATTTTGCATATTTAATGAATGTCTGACAGTTTTACATTCATTCTATGAACACAGTGGAAATGTTGTGTTATAGTCTCCATGTTGTTTCCAGCATCATAAATTCTTAAGTTCAGAAAATTAGATTCTTTCTTCACAGCTGAAAAACAACAACATTTATTCTCTATTGAAATCTGCATCGTCCACTCCAAAGGTCACAATCTGAAGGTAACATCTGGTTTTGTTCCCTGTGGTTAACTCTGAGCATCAGTATGGTGGGATTTATCCACTACATCCACACCACTGTGGTTCAGTGTTGTCCTGATGGAGTAACAGCAGCCAGTATGATCCAGGCTTTAGCTGCTGGGTCTCTGTGTGACCTCTCAGACTGTTTAACAGATCAGACACAAAGAGAATCAGAGCAGCTCTGTTCTTTAAAGACAAACATGAACCCACTCAGGTCACACTTTCCCCACAGATATGAGCATCACTGTCCTCAAACAGCAAATGACCAAGTCGAACATTTGGATCTTTTCTCTTTCATTGTTTTCTTTTTAATGAATCTTTGTAACAATCTGAGGATGTTTCAGGTCATATTTATCCAGGAAACACAAACATGTAAAGGAGTCATCACAGCTCTCTGACCTCGTTGCTCCAGGTTCACCACTGAAGTTTAGAGGGAAATCTTTGGACTGGTCACTCCTCACAGACGGACAGCTGGACCCTGCAGACTGTGACCTCTGACCTCTGCAGACACAAACATGATTGAAGCAGCTGTGATCACACAGACTGCAGATAATGCAGCTGTTTCCTGTCAGTAACATCCTCTTAGATTAGAGTTCAGCTTTTTACAGGAAAACAAATGTCCCTGAATGCAACAGTGAGACACAGTCTGCCTGTGTGGCTGTGATAGCTGCCGTTAGGAGCGCTCATGTGTTTGCAGTTAGACGAGGAGATGTTACCATCATGGACATGTTAACAAATCCTGCAGCATCACGTGGCACAAACACTTTGTGTTCCTGTCTCACACGACGAGCCTTTGTCTAATGCTCTCTGAACACTTTTCTGAAGAGGAGCTGCACAAACCTTTGTTTGCTTTCTAGAGCAGCGTCTCATCCTCACAGAGCACAGCTGGCACGCTTGTTACCGTTAGCTTAGCCACCAGGCTAAAGTCAAACTACCCACTGCTAGCAGCTGTTTCTATCATAGTTTAGGATCGAGATGTGTGAGGTCGAAATTTACACCTGTGATTAAAATAAATAGTTAAAAACAGCCAATTGTGTGTCTATAATAATAATGTGTCTTAAACCAGATAAAATGACAGTTATAGCTGAGCCTGTGTGTCCTTGGAGACACTACTGCTACAGAGATGCATTTTAGAAACCAGGAAACATCAAATCATTTAAATCAGAGAGTTCATCTTACTAGCAGCTCACCTCTCTGCAGCAGAGACTTTAAAATCAATGCAGCCATCTTTAGACCAGTCACTCTTTAAGGACACAGAGCTGGGTCCAGGTTTGAGTCTCTGATGGATCCTGAAAAAAGTTGTAAATCTTCAGTTAAATTCTCATCACATATCAGCTGATATTATTGGTGTTAGCTTACCTTTTCTCAGCTGACTGTCTTTGCTCAAATCTCTTAAGGGCATCTTTGACTCGGTTACTTTCATTGGACACAGAACTGGGTGGAGGTCCAGGCTGGTTCCTGTGAAAAACCATCATGGACATTTAAACAATTCATGCAGCATCACGTGGCACAAACACTTTGTGTTCCTGTCATCTGCAAGCAACAGGAAGTTCATTAATAAAAGCGGGATGGAGACGCGACTGTGTGTCCAAATGTGTCTTAAACCAGATGAAATGACAGTTACAGCTGAGCCTGTGTGTCTTTTGTGTCCATCTCTGTAGGAGAGCAGTGTCCTTTGAGACACTGCTCTCCTACAGAGATGCATTTTAGAAACCAGGAAACATCAAATCATTTAAATCAGAGAGTTCATGTTACTAACAGCTCACCTCTCTGCAGCAGACACAGGCTGGACTTTAAAATGAATGGGAAGATCTTTAGACCCGTCACTCTGTAAGGACACAGAGCTGGGTGGAGGTCCAGGCTGGTTCCTGTGAATAATGATGGAGCAGTGATGTGAGTGCTGAGCTGTGACATGGAGAAGAGTCATGGACAGTTAGAGATGGTCATCTCACCTCTGAGCTTTGGTCTGGCTCTCATGTTCCCCACACAGAGTGCTTTTAGAGGGAGGGGCTCCCTCCTCTCTGTCCTCACACTGATCCATGCTGCTCAATTCAGCTCACACACACTTTCTACCTGCAGAGGAAACACAAATCATTCATGTGCACATCAGCTGAAATCCTCCTTTCATCATGTGTGCTGTCCAAATATCAGCTGCTTCTTTCCTGCTTCATCTCAGTGTCAGCTGGATGCAGTCAGACAGCAGTGTGAGGCAGAGGAAGCTGCCATCAGCTGCTCTGCTATCAGTCCACTAGATGGAGCCTGAAGCACACACGATGCATTCACTGACACACACTGATTCACTGCTAATGAGAAGCTTCTTCCATCCAGTAATTCATCATCCATCAGCTCTGCTGCTGCTCTCAGTCCTGGACTCTGATCACAAACTAAAAGCAGCTTTTTAACTCGTGTCTGTAAGAACTCTTAGTGTTAGCTTAGTGTTAGCTTAGTGTTAGCTTAGCGTTAGCTTAGTGTTAGCATGCTGTGTGCTAGCTTAGCGTCAGAGCTCTGCAGGTGTCTCCTGTGTAAATATTAATCACAGTGACAGTAAAGGAGGTAAAGGGCTGTGACGTCATCACGTACGCTGCGTCCTCTGTGGGCTCTGAGTGAACTCAAAGTACAAACTACAAGTACACAAACACGAACGTAGCTCAGAGTGGCGGACACACTCGGCCTCGTTGGTCCAGCTGTGAGTCCGTTACCGTGAACTATGGAGCGGCAGATTTGTGCTGAACTAAGCTGCACACAGCTGATGTTAGCCAGGAAACATTACACACTGACTTTAATGGAGAGACCGGAAATACAAACACACACAGTTTGTTGTGTGAAGAAATCAAACACGAGCTGAACAAACAGTAAAGTTCCTAAAGACAAACTGTTAAAGGAGGAAACAAAGCAAACTTACAGTTTCTTCACACACCAACAACAAGCTCCACTCCACACCTGGACACTAAACACGGACACACAGGTGAGCTGCTTCCTGGAAGGAGGCGGGGCTCCACCTGAAACTCAGCACAGGTGGGAGGGGCTCAGCTCTGTGTGTGCTGATGTGTTAACTTTAAAAATATGCCGTCTGACTGCTCAGACTGAGTCAGAGTAAAGTTCACATGCTGACGTGTGGAGACATGAAACCTTGTTGTAGCTGCAGGTGTGAACACACTGATCCCAGATCAGCTCTGCTGTATTTGTAACATGAACATTTCTGCTGCAAAGCTTCAAATGTTCAGCATGTTTCTCTGTTTCCAGTCTATAGATCCAGTCACACTTTCTACCTTCACCTGTGCAGTAAAGACTGAGAGCAGAGCTGAAACCAAGCGTCCAATCAGTGAGCAGCATCAACACCTGAGCTTCATTCAGACTCTGTTATTGAAGATGTTGTTGGTACAAAGTTCATCTGCTGCTCACATGAATCCATGAAAGATTTATTTCACTGAATGTTTCTTCAAAGCTCATTTCAACCTGTTGAAGTCATGAATGAAAGTGCAGACTGAGAGTGGATCACATGATGTTTGAGGTGTGTCATGTGACATGTTCAGTATTGTCACACATGTCTAGATTGTCCCTGATATCATA
Source organism: Astatotilapia calliptera (assembly GCF_964374335.1). Lineage (NCBI taxonomy): Eukaryota > Metazoa > Chordata > Actinopteri > Cichliformes > Cichlidae > Astatotilapia > Astatotilapia calliptera. The sequence continues at coordinate 1,695,854 of NC_137424.1, read as the reverse complement.
ACTGCTCAAACACTGATGATTATATTTGAAGAATTATTCCTGATGGCAGCAAAGTTTGAATGGAGCTCTCTGTCTGTGCTGATTTGTCGCCCTCTGGAGGTCAAAGCACAAACTGCATGATGTCACTGTAACCACCACAGTGACAGGAAGTGTTTTTATGACTGAAACACTGAAATGATGCTAACGGCTGTCGTTAGGCTCAATGACAGCAGTGCTGATGTGTTCATGTCAAACACTGGCTCAGGTCAGACTCCTTCATCCTTCTCCAGCGTGACTGTATCCTTCTGCAGGCGTTTGCGGTTTGCAGTAGTGCTGCCGTACCATGCAGTGATGCAGCTGGTCAGGGTGCTCTCCAAAGTGCAGCTGTAGAACCTGCTGAGGATCTTGGCCAACATACCAAATTTCCTCAGCCTCCTCAGGAAATACAGCAGCTGCTGAGCCTTCTTGACCAGCTGTGTGGTGTTCAGTGTCCAGGTGAGGTCCTCACTGATGTGGACGCCCAGGTACTGCTGCTCACCCTCTCCACTTCACGCTCCCGGGTAAACAGCGGCTGGTGAGGCCTCTTCTTCTTCCTCGTGTCCACTATCATCTCCTTTGTCTTATCAGTGTTGAGGGTGAGGTTGTTGTCCTCACACCGTGACACCAGACCAGCCTCCTCTCTCCTATAAGCCACGTCGTCCTCTCCAGTGATGCGACCGATCGCTGCAGTGTCATCCGTGAACTTCAAAATGATGTTGTCTTTGTTGGAGGTGACACAGTAATGAGTGACCAGGGTGTAGAGGATGGGGCTGAGGACGCAACCCTGTGGGACGCCAGTGTTTGTCTGCCAGTCAAACAGTCCTGTAGCCAGTCACAGAGGGTGGAGGGTGCAGGACGAGTGTTGCCAGTCACAGAGGGTGGAGGGTGCAGGACGAGTGTAGCCAGTCACAGAGGGTGGAGGGTGCAGGTCGAGTGTAGCCAGTCACAGAGGGTGGTGTACAGGTCGGGTGTAGCCAGTCACAGAGGGTGGAGGGTGCAGGTCGAGCGTTGCCAGTCACAGAGGGTGTGTATTTGTGTATTTGAGTTTGACACCCCTGGTGTAATGTATGTATGGTCCGAAGGGTAAGATGGCGCTGGCATGGCATCAATCAATCAATTAGCTTTGGTAAATTATGAACAGGCATCAGCGCGGTCACCTATACTGTCCTTTAGTGCTGGAGCAGCAGGAACACCAGTTAATCTGAAACCTGTTTTTCTCTCTAAACCAAAGTGACAGCAGACTGAGTCAAAGACAGAAACCTTATTTAAACACCAAATATTCACTTCCTGATCCAGGATTCAAAGAGGATGTTGAACTTACTCAGCTTCTTCCAATGAACGTCTTCACTCTGCAGCTCTCTGCTGTCTGGACCAGGTCTGTGTAGAAACATCCTCTGCTTCTTCTCCGTCATCAGTCCTCTGTGTCTGCAGGCTGAAGTCACACTAAACACTTCACACCAGCAAAGACTCTGAAGCTCACAGGTCAAAGGTCAGCTGCTGCACCTTATGTGATATTAATTTGATCAATAATTAACCTGCAGCAGGTTTCTGCTCCAACACTCTAAACAACCCTGAGAACGAATAAGATAATGTGGGTGTGTCTGCAAGCTTCAATAGATAAGCATTAAACACTTCACACCAGCAATGAGTCTGAAGCTCTCAGGTCAACGGTCAGCTGCTGCACTGTATATAACAATTCAACAGTAGACAGTGTATTGGAATTTCTTTTATTTATGTATTAATCACATTATTTTATTGTATGATGCCTTGGTGCCACTGGATTTTAACATGTCTCACACTCATACAGTTAGACAGATGGTGGGGGTCTAGTAAGGAAGTTGGGGGAAGCAGACGACTCCACAGGAAGAGTCTTTTGTCTCTTCGAGGACTCTGGGAGGTAGCAAGAGAGTGTGAAGCTTAAGGTGTGAAACAGCTGTGTACTGCCTTTTGTTTCTGAAGGAGGTGTTTAAGTGACAGCCATGCTAGGCTGGTGAGACTCTGCTGCCTGTCTGCCCTGCGATCATGCAGGCTCTTCACAAGCTGGGTTTTTCTTTGTGTTTGATTAAAGAATGTTAGCTACCGCTCACCGCTCATCTTCAGGCTTTGTTTAATGGAAAACTTCCACAACAACAGCCTGACTGTGGGCGTCTCTGCAGCCATAAACAGTTTAAACATTAAACACTGAACCACAAAAGAGGCTTAACTGAGTGGCTGAGCTGAGCTTCAGTCAATGCTGGGTTGTTGGGGGACACAGTCAGTAACTGCAGCACTCCAAGGCGAATCTGTTCTCAAAGTGTTGGTCACCAAGGACCACAGGAAGGATTCAGTGCATGGGAGCTCTGGGAAATCGACAAGGAAGAAATAAGACACCGTGGACTGTTTGCACTGCTTGTTCTTTATTTGACTGTAAATAAACTCATTGTTGCCAACTCAGAAGGTCCTGCAATTGGGTCCTGCTTTCCAAAACATGACAACATGACAACAGTCATGACAAAGAGGTATGGTTGTGGTCTGAAATTTAAACTCATCGGCATGAATGGGCATGAATATCGTAGTAATTTGGAGTTTTTAATGATTTCTTTACATTTTTCTTTTTCCAGGGTGGAATGATTATACCCCATCTTTAATGAATTTAAAAAGAAGAAACAAAATTAAGCAGCTGAAGGTTGTAGAAATGGAAAGTTACAATGGTCCAAAATAACTACAATATTAGGCTAGAAAATGACAGTGTGAAGTTTCTGTAACACTAAATTAAATAAGTTTGTGAAATGAAACAAATCTACATACTAAAGTTACACAAAAGTCTTCCAGCCTAAATGACCACATACATGTCATTTGGCCTTACTCTCTGAATATTTAGGACCTTCACTGGGACAAACATTAATCTAGTTTTAATACTGAAGACATGGTTAATATTATGTAACAGCAGTGTTAGAAAAACGTTGACTACGTTTCCTCATCTCTGCTTCTGTCATAACTAACCTGACCACTTAGTAGTAATTAGCATTAGGTGTCTCTGTAGTTTACCAGTGTTGGCTACCATGCAGTAGCACATTTAGGAAAATGACTCAAAGAAGGTAGGTTATTAAATCTGTACAAGCGGGTTTAGTTGTACGAGAAAGTTACCTAACAGATCACTTTTAGTGTCAACTTCCCATTATGTACTTTTTTTGTCCTTGGGGTTTTCCACAGTTTCAACAGCTTCATTCACAACCAAATTTACAAGTTAGTGATCTTCTTCAGCCCTTGGTTACACAATGGTGCACATTTAAATGCCTTACAGACACCAATAATCTCTGGTATACAGTCATGTGAAACTATTTCTATTACTGGACATCATGTCACCTTCGTGTGCATGTGTGCATGCCTATGTTCCTCCTACACTGATAAAAATGAAATTGCCGTCTATAAAAACAAAGGTGCTCTGTACTCCACTGCTCTGCTGGGGCCTTACTCTGTGAAGCAGCCATGTTTTCTCTTGATACGCTGGCTTCTTCTTCTTCCCTCTGTCCAAAAACACATGTGATAAGTTAACTGGCTATTCTAAGTTGCCTGTGGTTGTGAATGTGAGTACGAATGGTTATCTCTGTGTTTGCCCTGTGATAGACTGGTGACCTGTCCATGGTTTTCCCAAACTTTTCCCCTGGATGGAGAAATATTAACACTTTATATTAAGAATGCAAATCATATAGTCAAGTCATGCTGAAGTCATGCATGACTGCTTATGACTGCATGAATTAATGGCAAACATATCAAGAATTCCTATTGGTATTCTTAACAAAATGTCCGGTCACTGCTGGGATAAGGAGGTTGTCTGTTGAAAGTGACCTGGGTGAACTGAAATGTTCAGTCCTTTGGAATCTTTGGACTCCAAGATTCTTTCAATCAAAGCTATTGTGTTTTTCTGAAAGCTGCAGACTGTAAAACAATGGAGTCTTGGCACACCCGATTCATAAGAGCGATTTTTTCTAATCTGTTTGTGCACTTTATTCAGACTCAGAGTTAACATAAGTGCTATTGCTGCGGAAAACGTGTGAAGGGATTTTCCTTTCCAAACACATTCTGTCAATAAAGATCTAACAGAATCAATCATGGCATCGTTAATGATAAAATGTTCTCAAATATTTGCAGTGATTTAAGTTAAAAATAAATACATTATGGAGGCATCCTTGTCAGATGCCCTGGGGCGCACTTACATAAGCGAGGCTGCCATATCGTGCCATCGGCCCTTCTGGCCAACACCGGTAGGTGAAGTGTCTCGCCCAAGGACACAACAACCGAGACTGTCCGAGCCGGGCTCGAACCGGCAACCTTCCGATTACAAGACGAACTGCCAACTCTTGAGCCACGATCGCCTCGTGTTTAATTTGGCCACCAGAGGGGAGTAAAACATAATTACAAGATATTCTGCTACTGGGCATATATCTATATTGGTCATTTCATCAAGTCCCATCTAGTATATAATGTTAAAAACTGTAAATAAGATGGAATTCACAGCTGGAAATTGTAAATTATTTCTGAGCAGTAGAATATTAAAATTATCGATATAAATTAAGAAGCTGTAATTTGAAAATGCTGAGAATTTTGACTTAGACTTTTTGACCACATGAGAACTAAAATGAACAAGAAATATATAATTATTACAACTAAAACGTAAAAATGATTCATGATGTATCAGGATTTTGCCTCTATATGATCTTATGACCTGTACACTAAATTTGGATTTGACCTAGCTAGTAACAGGAAATTTGCAACACTGAAAGCATGGTTACATGTTTTAAGCTGCAGCTCACAAAGCTCAGCTGCTGCCCCCAGTTATGAGTTTAAATAAATCGTTAATCATGATCTTTTCCCTCTCAGCACTTTCACTTGGCCTTGGGCTGTTTTGACTGAGCTACACAGTATGTTTCAAATGCTGTAAATAACCAAAGTCTTGAACTGGGAGTGATTTGGTTGTATTATTGGTGATATATTTCCATGTAGATGAATGAAGACAGATTCATTCTTACCTTTTCCAAATGACTGTGAGGTCCAGCACGTCTGTGCTTTTCTGCCTCTTCCTGCGATCACCCCAGTGATTTTCCCTCGGTCTGAAATCTCACCTGATCTTTTGTAATTGTGAGTCATCTGGCAGCGAACCACTCTTACTAGACTGTATCACATCATCTCAACAAGAACTGAGACGTGTTAAGTAGTTAAGTTTCATGCAGATCGTATACAGGGAGTGAAGAATTATTAGGCAAATGAGTATTTTGTCCACATCATCCTCTTCATGCATGTTGTCTTACTCCAAGCTGTATAGGCTCGAAAGCCTACTACCAATTAAGCATATTAGGTGATGTGCATCTCTGTAATGAGAAGGGGTGTGGTCTAATGACATCAACACCCTATATCAGGTGTGCATAATTATTAGGCAACGTCCTTTCCTTTGGCAAAATGGGTCAAAAGAAGGACTTGACAGGCTCAGAAAAGTCAAAAATAGTGAGATATCTTGCAGAGGGATGCAGCAGTCTCAAAATTGCAAAGCTTCTGAAGCGTGATCATCGAACAATCAAGCGTTTCATTCAAAATAGTCAACAGGGTCGCAAGAAGCGTGTGGAAAAACCAAGGCGCAAAATAACTGCCCATGAACTGAGAAAAGTCAAGCGTGCAGCTGCCAAGATGCCACTTGCCACCAGTTTGGCCATATTTCAGAGCTGCAACATCACTGGAGTGCCCAAAAGCACAAGGTGTGCAATACTCAGAGACATGGCCAAGGTAAGAAAGGCTGAAAGACGACCACCACTGAACAAGACACACAAGCTGAAACGTCAAGACTGGGCCAAGAAATATCCCAAGACTGGTTTTTCTAAGGTTTTATGGACTGATGAAATGAGAGTGAGTCTTGATGGGCCAGATGGATGGGCCCGTGGCTGGATTGGTAAAGGGCAGAGAGCTCCAGTCCGACTCAGACGCCAGCAAGGTGGAGGTGGAGTACTGGTTTGGGCTGGTATCATCAAAGATGAGCTTGTGGGGCCTTTTCGGGTTGAGGATGGAGTCAAGCTCAACTCCCAGTCCTACTGCCAGTTTCTGGAAGACACCTTCTTCAAGCAGTGGTACAGGAAGAAGTCTGCATCCTTCAAGAAAAACATGATTTCCATGCAGGACAATGCTCCATCACACGCATCCAAGTACTCCACAGCATGGCTGCAAGAAAGGGTATAAAAGAAGAAAAACTAATGACATGGCCTCCTTGTTCACCTGATCTGAACCCCATTGAGAACCTGTGGTCCATCATCAAATGTGAGATTTACAAGGAGGGAAAACAGTACACCTCTCTGAACAGTGTCTGGGAGGCTGTGGTTGCTGCTGCACGCAATGTTGATGGTGAACAGATCAAAACACTGACAGAATCCATGGATGGCAGGCTTTTGAGTGTCCTTGCAAAGAAAGGTGGCTATATTGGTCGCTGATTTGTTTTTGTTTTGTTTTTGAATGTCAGAAATGTATATTTGTGAATGTGGAGATGTTATATTGGTGTCACTGGTAAAAATAAATCATTGAAATGGGTATATATTTGTTTTTTGTTAAGTTGCCTAATAATTCTGCACAGTAATAGTCACCTGCACACACAGATATCCCCCTAAAATAGCTAAAACTAAAAACAAACTAAAAACTACTTCCACAAACATTCAGCTTTGATATTAATGAGTTTTTTGGGTTCATTGAGAACATGGTTGTTGTTCAATAATAAAATTATTCCTGAAAAATACAACTTGCCTAATAATTCTGCACTCCCTGTATGATTTAATTATGTTCATTTCAGAAACATGTTTTCTTCAAACTCCTGTAAATGTAACAGGCATCCAGTTTCTCTTTTTTGAGTGAGTGATTAAGAACAAACAGATGTTTCTATATGGAAACACTCTGATTGTTCTTCAGTCCATCGTCTGATTAACCTGACGTTCATATTTCTGAGTGGAACTAAATGATTCCTCCATCATTTCTGTTCTCTCTGTATTCAAGTGCAACATTTGGACTTCTGTTGCTTCTGTTTGATAACTTTAAGTATTAAAAAACAAACCCAGTCTTCCACATGTCACTTTACACCTGATCCCAGTGATATTTCATTCATTTCTGATAAAGTCCAATGGTGTTCATTTATCTGTGCTTAGAGAATCAAAGGCAAACAGTGTTCTGTAAACTTCATTTATAACTTTAATTCTGTGCCAGTAGCTCCTTAATATGACTTTAGTTTGATCAACCTGCAGCAGGTTTCTGCTCAGACTCTGCCACACACACATGTTCTGACCCTGCTGATTCCTGCAGGTCATTTAAAGGAGAGCAGCCTGTGAGTTTAAAGAAAAAAGAACATTTCGGGTCAGATTTACTAACGTCTGCAGCAGCGCAAAGACTTCTTTAGATGGTAAAAAGCTGATGGATTTACTGACGAGGCTCAGAGTCAGTTTGGGACTTAAAGCTGTGGACACGAGGATTTTTGTGTCCTTATGTGTTTGTAAGAGTTTCACTTTCAGGAGGAGAAGATTTAAACGAGTCACACAAATGTGAACTACAATGTCTGTGACACACAATTTATGCAAACTGCATGAAATCTGACCTGAAGAAATCCAGTCTTCTGCCTGTTGTGGTTGTGACAGCTGCTCGTAGGAGAGTTTGTTTGTAGGAGGTGGAGATGTTCTCAGATCAAGTGCTTAATCGTCTCTTTGTGTAGACGCTAAAAGCTGTGAGCCAAAACTCTCTGCTCTGAAACTCTTCACTCAGTCCTCACGCTGAGAGTTTAGAGGCTGAACTTCTTGTTCCTCCATAACACTTTTCATGAAACAGCAGAAATGAGCTTGTGTTTCTCAGCAGTGCGCACACAGAGAACCGATCCTCTCTGCTCAGTCTGAACAAATCAAAGTGAAACGTCAGTGAAAACACAGCTGCTGATCAAACTGTGTCAGATTAATGCCTCAATGTTTCACTGTGAGGTTAAAAAATACATAAAAACGATTTAAAGAAGTAGGAGGCAGATTTTCACAATAAGAGCACTTTGTTTTTAATTCAGTTAATGTCAAACTGTCATCAACACCTCTGTGTTGTCTCCGTCTCTGAGCAGATTCAGGCATTACTCAAATAATAAAGGCTTTCTTTCACTATTATACTTTTCATTAGTCTCCAGGTTGATGATTATAAACAGAATTATTAAAGTTTTTATCATTTCAGGCTGAAAATCAACATGAATTTGGTTTTAATCAAAGAAGCTCCTTTAATGTGTGTCATTAAAATCCTCACACAGACTTAAAAAGGCGACATTAACATTAAAATAAATGAAAGAAGCTTCAGCTGAGAGCTTCATGCAGTCATCATCAGCAGCTCATAGCAGTCACAGCTCTTTATTACGCAGCTTTGCAGGAATTAAAGTGGCTGAAGTGTCAGAGTTTGTGTGAGAAGCTGCTTCATGGACAGCTGTACACACGTCTTTATTATTTCTTCATAAATCAAACACACAGGTTTGTCTGCAGATGATTTAAAGTGTGTCGTTGTGCAGTTAAACCTGTTTGTGTGACGCCCTGACCTCCTGTGAATGAAACAGCCAATCAGATCCATCAGAGAGAGAGCAGGAAGTGTTGTGTGTTTGTGACAGAACAAGGAAACAGTGATGATGATGAACATAAAGATCCTCTGATGTTTCCTGTTACAGTAACGCTTGTTCATCTGTTGCTCTCCTACACTTTCCTATAAATAAAGGAGAAAAAGTCCGTTTAGTTTCATTTCCTACAGCTCAGAGTTACACTTCACATTCCTGCTGTCACATCAAAAAGCTTCACTTTGGTCCAACATCTACATGTTAACATGAAACACAGACAGACTCAGAACATCTGGAACATCTGCACTTTGACCCAAACTGTTATAGCAGGATATTTTCTGCATATTTCTTATGTTGGACCTGTTTGAACTGTAAACGACCTGTAATCATCTGTAAATGGTGTGAGACACACTGAGGCCACCTACAGGGCAGCTGGGGAACAGCAGGGATCTGAAATCATACGAGACGTTAGTGAGTGAGAAGAACAAACGGACTTAAGATGGCTCGAAGTGATCAAAGTTGGTCTAAAACAGAAGATAAATCCACTGATTCTTTGTAAAGTTCATCTGCTGCTCACATGAATCCATGAAAGATTTATTTCACTGAATGTTTCTTCAAAGCTCATTTCAACCTGTTGAAGTCATGAATGAAAGTGCAGACTGAGAGTGGATCACATGATGTTTGAGGTGTGTCATGTGACATGTTCAGTATTGTCACACATGTCTAGATTGTCCCTGATATCATAACTGCTCAAACACTGATGATTATATTTGAAGAATTATTCCTGATGGCAGCAAAGTTTGAATGGAGCTCTCTGTCTGTGCTGATTTGTCGCCCTCTGGAGGTCAAAGCACAAACCTACAGGGCAGCTGGGGAACAGCAGGGATCTGAAATCATACGAGACGTTAGTGAGTGAGAAGAACAAACGGACTTAAGATGGCTCGAAGTGATCAAAGTTGATCTAAAACAGAAGATAAATTCAAAGCAGCATCTATTCCTATTGTGTTTAGGCCAGAGATGCTCTTCAAACAGCTGACAGACATGACCACATTACAAGAACATGGTGTGAGTCCGATTTGATATTCCAGTCAACGCTGAGAGACCTTAACCAGGAAGTCAGAGGTCAGCTGATGCTGCGAGCAGGAAGTGAACCAAGGGAAAGGTCCACTCTACTCAATCTCAAAGAAAATATGCTGGTATTTGTTGATGTTGATGGTACAATAAAAATATATAATATAATAAATAATAAAATATCATGTGATGATGAGATGTGTTGTTGGTGTTTGTATTTTCTGTAAATGTCTTTTTTAATGTAAATGCTTTGTTCCAGACGGACAGGGAATCAGTTGCTGTACGATGACATCATCTTGATGTTGACGAGGAGGGCGAGAAAAACTAGTTTAGTCCTGCAGATGGCGATCTTGCACCGTGTTCAGAGAGCCGACACTTTGATGGTGCTGCTCTACTCAGCTTACTTTAGCCTGGGTTGGACTCTATATGAGCAGCTTCCACTCTGGTTTCACTCTTAAACACACTTGTTTGATTTCACTTGTAAAAGTTGAAGAATAAATATTTTATTACAAAATTATTTGTTGATGCATTTTTTTAGGGTCAAATATCTTGTTTGATTTGAGGAATGAACTGTTAGGGTGGAAAAAGTGAATCAGGTTAAAATAGTGGTGCTTTATATCAGTGAAGATGTATAATGTAATTTAAAATGTTGATGATGGGTTGTAGTGGGCTTGTACTTACAAAACTGCCTCATTTTATTGGAACGATCCACAGTTGCATCCATTCACGGATGACATCTGACATCATTTGACATCTGGTCTGAACACGTTTGTACACAAGATGCCTCAGTTCTGGATGTTTCCACAGACTCCTCTGTGCACCTAAAGAAAAGGTCAAGGGTCAGCAGCACATGTAGTTGGGACAATTCTTCAGTCGCACAAACTACACAATGATTTTCCTCCAATGACGACTTTTCACTTGCAGAAATGGTCCTGTGTGATTTCCAGGCTGTGATATAAAAACTAGTTCCTAATGGCAGCGACTCACTCAGTAAACATGTGTTTCCTTCACCAACCTCACACACAGATCCAATAAGATCAGGAAGTGGGCAGTATAGTACAATATGTGTTATTCTGTGCTGCACTGCCCAAACTAAAGATCTGCTGAAGTGTTGGAAATGATCCAGATGTTTATTTTGGACGATACAGCAGAAGATCAGACATGAAAGTGGAGATAACACAGAAGACCTGCAGCAAAGGTCAGAGGTCAGACTGGGCCCTGGATTCAACAATGAGCCAATGATCATCAAGCAGTGACTAAAGCAGAGCCCTGACGTTCTGACATTCATCACACAGTCAGAACAAATGTCTGCTGATGACTTCATCTCATGAAACGACTGATAGATGTCAGTTCATTGATCAGCTGAGCTGCTGATCTTCATCGTCACAGAAACATTCAGCTTGTTTCAATCAGTAAATAACTCCCACTACTCCCAGTTTGAACTGTTCCCACTCAAAATGCTGTGAGAACAATGATCATTGTAGAACTTCACAAACATCACGTGTTGTTTTCCACATGTAAGATCAGCAAACACACAGAAACTTCCTGTTGCCACACACGGCCTCTAAAATCTCTTCCACGCTTTCTGTCTGAAGTCCACTCTCTGTGTCGGATCCACAGGAAACAACAAGATCTTATTAACATGGTTTTCAATGTGTCTCCTTCCAAAAAGTCCAACCAATGAACAAATGTGTGTATTTGTGGAGGCCGAACAAAAGCATGACACATTCCTCTGTTTCTATAAACTGGAGTCAAACACAAACATGAAGAGTTTCACTGACAGACTCCAAAATGCCCCCACAGTGGATCAAAGGGAAATCCTACAGTGTGGCCAGAGACTCTTAATGGCTCCAACATCAACACATCCACAATGTTGGATCCAGTTCTGCCTCACAGAGTTACTAAGACACACCCTCTGCAGCATCACAACAGCTCCACCTGCTTCACCTGCCTCCTCAGCATCTGTACACCTGAAGAGAAAAGAAAGGCTCCAACAGCTCAAATCTACAAAGGATTCATGAAGTTTCATCCAACAATAACATGTTTGCCTTCCACAGTGTGCTGTTAGACACCACTGTACCTCTGCCATTTCAAAAAGAGCAGCTTGGGAACATTTTGGCTCCAAACACTTTGTGTTTAAGTTCTTTGTTTTCTTTGTGAAGCCGACAACATCTGGAGCTTTGTGACTCATAGAAACATCATTTTGTTCTTTAGATGACAGCAGATTGGGACTGAATAATCAATCACTATCAAACCAATAAAGACAAACATGCTGATTTTACAGGAACTTTGTTGGAGAAGCTGCAAAGACATGAAACTGGTGGAGATCCCAAACCAGTTGATAGTGCTGGTTATTCCAAATAAAGCTGTTTCCCTTTGAGATGAAATGACTTTGTGTCCTGATATATAATAAAGATGTTGTTGTTTTTGAGCCCCTGTATTAAAAGTAGTTTAAAGTCAGCTTGAGTTTGATGTCTTTATGTCAAAGCTGCTCATGATGTTGAGCTGCTGATGGAATAAAAACAATATAAAAGCATGTAGTCCAGACTTAAATGCAGCCTGTTGTTAGCTGAGGTCCACACACAGTGTTTGACAGTGTAAAGTGTGTGAAAGGGCTGCTGGTGGAGCTCACTAGGATGAGCAGGTGACCACGAGGTGGAGAGCAGCTGGCCTGGCTTTGACCCGGGCCACGCCCCCTTTCTCTCTGCTTTGCTGTCACTTATCTTCACTGCTCTGTCCAATAAAGCTGAAAAAGGCCCCGAATCAAAGAAATCTGCTGCAGCCTCTGAAACGTCTTCTGTTTCCTTCCCGACGGCTTTTTCACCGTCAGCCCATCAGACAGTCCAGCAGCATTTATGATGATGTCATGATGTTGAAGAGGCTGCTACGGTGGCCTCCCATGACCCCCAGCCTCATCACAGCTGAGATGCAGACATTTGAAAACATTCAGCAGACAACTGAATAACAGTCCAACACAACAGTCTGTGTGCAGACACACACTGACCTTTCATATAGTCAAACACAGCTGGTTGAGTCATTTCTCTGTGAGTCTAAAGTGAATCTAGTATTTGAAAGTCCACTTCCTGTATTTGTTGTTGAAGACTTCTTCAGCTTCTTCTCAAGGACATCAGCTGCTTGTTTGGCAGCAGAGGCAGTTAAGAAGCTTCCTGAAAAACACTGAACAGTGAGTTCACTGTGGCATATGACAGATTCAGCTTTCTGTGTGCAAATGTGTCTGTGTCGACCTTTCAAATGCTGTTGAATCCAAAACATCAGCGGCTCCTCGGCTGCTCACTTCATGCACTTCTGTCTGTGTGACAGTCCAATGACATCACAGCTGTTTCCAGCCCCAGTGTCTCAGGACTGGACACCTTTAAACATGTCGAGGATCAAACAGCGTCCAGCTAAACACACATGAAACTATCAGAGCTGACAATCATTCCAATAACATCTAATGGTTCATGTATGTAGACACAGGACTACAAGGAAATGGCTCTCAGCATCTGGCTGTGGGAACACATGAGTCCCTGTTTGTGTTCAGATTGTGTGCATGTTTTAGACGTGTGTCACATGTAGAAACACAACAATCCCACAATGACACACAGATGTGTTTGACACAGCTGTGCAGCTGTAAGTTGTTTCTAATGATTCATTGAAGCTCTTCTAACATTCTGGAGACGATCAGTACATGAATCTGTTCAACACGACAACAATTTGACTTCAGTGTGAACGTTTGCATTAAATAACCTTCTTCATCCAGCTGACAGCATCTTCATCCTATGATGTGAACAGTTCCTCCTGTTGATGACAAACCTCTGACAGGATCTGCTTGAGGAGCTTTTTCATGTGCAGCTCTCTGAGCTCAGGGCTGAGCTGCTGTTTCATCTTTAAGAGCTGCTGCCTCCTCGCCGGACTTGTTCTCCTCTTCTTCTCCTAATGACACCATTTCTGCTTCATATAAAATTCAATAAAGATGTTGACATGTATCTGTAGCAACAACATCATTGAATCTAGAACAACTGGAGCCAAACCAGTGGCTCTGCTGGGATCACTGGTGAGCCAACACTTCCTTGTTGATGCAGATTTCAGGGCTTCCTTTTGCTCCTCCGTTATAACTGTTCTCTCTTCTCAACACATGATGACACAAAGGAATCAGCAGTGACAAAGATGATGCTGAAGAGAAGCACACACTTCACACATATAACAGAGCAGTGCAGTTACACACACCTCTGCTCGACATCAGGCCTCAAACAAAGACACAAAACACTAACTTGACTCTAAACAGAAGAAACGAGCAGCTGTTTCTGTTCTGTGCTTATTTATATTTGACACACATGCTTCTCTTTGTGCAAACACACATCGCACTATAAGGGTAACCTCGCACACAATGATTGGACAGCACAGTGATGATGCTGGGAGATCCTATACGCAGCAACACAGAAACACTGAGAACTTTAAACAATGATGGAAAGTGTTATAAATGACTTGTTGGCCTCTGATCTGTCACAAACAGCTGAAACGTGTCTCTCATGAGTCACATGAAGGTTTTTGACAGAAAGGACAAAAAGTAGCTGCAGTCAGTTTGTGTCATTTTTATATTTATTCATCTGGGAGAAAAATCTGAGGGACATTAAAATGTGTTTTCAACAGAGACAAGAACATGAATATAACAGAACAGGTAAATGAACATGTTTCAAGTAAACAGCTGGACTGATCAGGTCCAAACACAGAGTGATAAACTTGTCAAACAGCTGTCATATCTTTATATAGAAGCTCTTTATAAATGCTGCTCACTGCAGTCTGTTTACTAATAATGTCAAAGTGTTAGAAACACAGAAACATCAGAATGGTCTTTGTTCACAGAAACCTGTCTGGGATCCTTTGTTGTTCTTTTGATGCAGAGTTACATTATAAATATAAAGAGTTATTTCAGAGTCTCATCAGTTTTCCTGCATGTCTTTATTTAACACATCAGCAGGGCTGAAGCTCTCATGTTAAACACACACTGATCTATGGACACGTTCATGTGTTTCTAACAGAACCAGGCTGTTATCAGCCTGCACTAACATTATGTCACACACACTGAATGTAACAGTGACAGTTTACATCATCACACAATCAGCTGTGATTGTTTCACTGTCATCAAACGAGTCAACAGGAAGTAGAATCAATAGAAACCAATCATTTACTGACAGCATGTCTGATGGAAATAAGTGCAGATTATGTATGAAGTCTAACTGCACACAGTAACTGTGTTACAATAAGGACTTAACAGCGCCCTCTGCTGGAGTGTTTCAGTACTGCGTTAACTAGAATACACCACCTCCTCCTCACACCACCTGCTACAGCTCTACTCTTCTATGACTACAGT
Source organism: Astatotilapia calliptera (assembly GCF_964374335.1). NCBI lineage: Eukaryota > Metazoa > Chordata > Actinopteri > Cichliformes > Cichlidae > Astatotilapia > Astatotilapia calliptera. The sequence goes on along the minus strand of NC_137424.1, from coordinate 1,680,825 downwards.
CATCCACAGCACTGATGTGAGGTCACATGGTTCATATGTAAGGAGCACAGCTGACCTCAGGTCAGTTTAATGACTGTGAGCAGCAGCTGTGTTATTGTCACTGTGACAGGGAGACACTCTCAGACACAGCGCTCATGTCAGCTTGTTCTCATGCAGGAGGATCAGGAGCTCCATGTTTGTCTTTCTGTTTGAATCATGATGTGTTTGTGCCATCAGAGTCTGTCATGAGTACTCAGGGTTTCACAGCAGCTCTTCTGGATGCTGACGAGGACTCCAACCTCATGTTTCACCTCTCTGAGCTTCTGATGTCTGTGAACACTCGTGTTTCTTCTCTGGGCTCATCTGGACAAAAACACCTTTCTGTGTTTGGCTGCAGCCTCATTCTGACTGACAGGAAGTGTGTTATCCATGAGCTGCACTTCTGTGAGGAAGTTTCCTGCTGTGTTTCCTGTCTGTGGACAAACACGAGTGTTCCAGCTGAGGACTTGGTTCCTTCCACCTGTCCATACAGGACATCACGCTGTCTGCAGCTCTGTAAATGCAGCTCCAGGTCCTTCCACGTGCTGCTCTGTATTTGTGCAGTTTGTAGTGTGTCCTGGGAAACGTAGCACACATGGTGTTCTTCTGCTGTTTCCTCCTTTCACTGAGTGTGAAACACTGACGCTGTGCTGTTGTTCACAGAGGGGAGCTGATTCTAGCTGCAGCTGGACTCTGTCATCTAACTGAATGTGTTGGTGCTGATCACGGGGCTCTGAGGGGGGAGCAGCAGGAGGACTCTGGATGCTGACGTCAGTGTATCTGTGGAAGCTCCCACAGCGTGTCTGTCATTCAATATTGTGCTGTATATTGTATCTATGCAAAGATGAACAGACTGTGTGTTCACTGGTCTCTGTGCTGCAGCTCTGATGTCATCATCACTCCCTCCTCCACCCTCAGCAGTCCCAGCATGCTGCTGTGGTGCACCCCACCCTCACTCTACACCTGAGCCACAGACCACACCCTCCACCTCAATATACACCACAGTTTTCTCTGCTGTGGAAATGAGATCAGGAGGAAATCATCATTATTATTATTTAATAAACGCTCACATTAATGTGGGCTTATTTGTTTCATATTAGAAACATTAGTTGAGTGTTTTTAGTATAAAATGGTCAAAGTCCCTCTTTTTGCTCCTCCCCTCACCTGTGGATGGGCGGTGCTGTTACCGTGGTGACAGCTTGGATGTGTTTCAGTCCTGCCTGGTTATCACTGCAGGAATCTTTCACATTTATTACAGGTAATAACTCTGATTTTTCTGTGTATTATGAACCAAATGTATCCTGATACACACAGAGATGGATGAGCAGAGGTCACATGATGAAAGAACAAACATGGAGTCTGATTTATTTAGATATTTATTGATGAATGCAAACAAACCTGACACTGAACCATCGTCCAGCAGAACAAACCTGATCACATGACCTGCTGACCCAAACAGTGCAAAGCTCCATGGCAACAACAACAAACAGCCTCACATATGTTAACAGAGGCTGTTAGAAGCACAGAGTCTTTACAGTCTTTCTCCTGTTTGGACACAGATCTCTGCACATCTTCATCACAGTTACTCACAGACGTGCAGAGTGTGTGGATATCAAAGCTAAGTTTCCACCATGTTTGTAGTCTGTACTGGGACTCATGGAGCATCTCTCTATGAGCACTCAGTGCTTTAAACAGTGAGTCCCAGTATAACCAGCAGCCTTCACACCACACATCACACAGACATGGAAACTTCAAACCTCAGACTGAAGACACCATCAGAAATAAACAGATTGTGATGAAGATGAAGAACTGCAACAGTTTGCTGTGGTTTCTTCTGTTCCTGTCAGAAATAAGAGTCTGGCAGCACTTTGCTCTCCTTCCACATGTTTAAGGAGGAAGTGAAGAAGAGCGAGTGAGTCGTCTTCCTCTGTGGGCCCAACATCAGGCAGCAGCCACGTATTTTTAAAAACCCAGCACACTGCTTCAGAAACACTGAGTCAGGTGACCAGAGTCATGTGATCAGTGAGGTCTTCACTCAGGACGTCACTGCTTCAGGACCTGATTCAGAGGTTTATAAGGACGTGGATCATTGGTGCTGATGTTGTGTGAGAGCTGGTGAACCATGGGGAACATAAATAACAACCAGGCCATCAGCAGTTCTACCCCCAGCTCTAACACCTACATAACACACTATACATATAGTTATTGTTAAGGTTCAAATATTGAGGAAGGAGAGTACAAACAACCAGGTCCAGAAGAGCTTGGTCAAACAATTGATTTTAATGAACACAGGCGTGGGGGGACCAGCGCCGTACGCAGACAGCGCTGATCTCCGACTAATCAAAGCATGAACAGATATTTTATACCATCGGGGTTTGAATTTAATGACGCCCCTTCAACGTCACACAGATACATACATACATACGTCAAATCAAAACCACAATGACTTTTAACACAGTTTGAAAAGAACATTATCTCTATCTTCATGGCAGATGTTTCCTGTCAACCTTTTGACTGCCGCTTCTCCAAAACCACAGACCATGCTCTGCAGTAAGATACCACTTCTGCACGCTCGCAGTTGCAAGCAAACATGATTAACCTCTCACCTATAACTGAATGTATCTACTATGTGTGTGTGTGTGTGTCACGACCTCACTTGGCACTCTGTGTCACCTCTCACCTACTAACGCTCGCAGTCAAACAGAGGCCACTCTCACATGTGTCAGCAGTTTACTAAAACTATATATGTAGTATATTGAATAAATGTTTTAATCAAGAACCTCTACTAGAAGCTTAATAAAAGAATATAAAAGTATAAAAGATAATAATGAACAACCTGGTTATTCAAATAGCATCATCCAAACAGCTCCTCAGAATCAGCTGCACTTACACTCTGCTTTTAGTTTCACTTTTGCAAAAGCACGCTCTGCAAACCTGCAGTTTCCTGTCAAGACTTTGCACAGAGTGGACTCAGAATCAACAGAATCAGCCCATACACACTTAAGATTATAACAAGCATTCAAAAGCATTTAAGATCATAGATTCAACTCAACAGTTTAAAGTGGTTATAACTGCACCTGTAGTAAAGGCTAATTGGGTACCAAAATGTTTCAACATCTGAATGCAATATCAATGCTGTAGATTATATTATTAATGCAATGGTAATGATGATGATTATTAACAGTAGCAACAAAATAATTTCCCTGATCTCCACATTATATAGGTTATAGTATGTTATATATAAACGTAGCTGAAGCAGTTTCATTTGTAGCTTCACGCTGCACTTCACATGTTTGTCCACCAGATGGCAGCACAGAGGCCTGTGTTGGAAAGCTTTGAGTAATGAAGCGTTTTCAATCCAAGCTTCAGAAAGCTTCATGTGGTCATCAAGGAAGCAACCAGGAAATATCTGCTGTGTGTAAAAACAGCAACACAAGAATCCAGGATGAAGACAAGAAACTCGAAGCTCACAAAACAGGTGGAGCTAATTTTGTGACGTGTTTCTGTAAAAACACCACAGAAGTGAATCATCAAAGTTTCCATGTGAGCTGATGATGCTGCTGCAGAGTTTCTGTGAACCTCCTGTGACCCCGCCTCCTCATACAGAGACATCTGATTGCTCTTCAAACTGCATCACGTGGACACATGTGATTGTGTGTTGTAGTATTGATCCCAATGCTGGTATCAGTCCTGGATCAATAACACTGGATGGATGCGTTCAGCATGGAGCCCCTGAGCTGTGTTACAGACAAACATGGAAACTGACAGGTCTGTGTCATTCACAGTCTGTAACACTTCTAAACAACAGAGGCTGACCCAAGTGCCTCAGAGCCAGGCACGCTCACATCACAGCTCTCTAAATAAGCCAGTTTCAAAATAAGAGCTGAAAGCTGTGTTTGCTTGTGTTAGCTTATTATTGTGGAGACTAACATTCAGTGATCATGTGTTCAGACTCATAATGATTACTCTCAGAAATCCTCATCTTTGTATTTACTGTGTGTTGGATCAATAACTGAGATTCATGGTATCACACAGCTGTGCTGCTGCTGATGTCAGCACATCTGGAACAATACGAGGTATCTGCTACCAGACTGAGCAGGACGTGAGACCTGTGGACTGTTTAAAGCTGTCCCTCCACAGCTCACTCAGACCTGATCCACACCTCAGTGATATTCTCTGACTTCCTCAGTAGAGACAGAAACCATTCAGATCTGGGACCATCAGCTGACTGATGATGTCACACAGACTGTGTTTTTCAGGAACAGTGATTCTGATGTCAGCCTGCTAGCTGACAGCAGACCTGATGAAAGCACATGTTCACATCTGTGAGGACAGACTGGACTCTTTGACTGCACCTTGGTTCTCCTCAGAGGTCTGTACAGGAGCATGTCCACCCCCACTGAAGATCTCAGTCACTGTGAAACATAGAAAGCTGCTTGTGTGGCCTCTGCCTCACATGTAGATACAGCTACAGGTTTCTCTGTCAGTCAGACTGAAACAGTGTCCTGATGCTGCATCATTCAGCTCTGTGCCCCAGTCAGCATCACTGGGAGCTACCAGTGTTTCTGCCCTTTTCCTGTAACACTACACTCAGCACAGGCTCAGCTGGTATCCAGTGTTGGACTTTGGCTTCAGCTGCTGTGATAGATCCTCTAACATAGATCAGCTCTGCTACATGTTGTTAGATAAGTGCAGCTGCTGTCATGTCCTGATGTTTCTCTGGCTCAGCAGCTTCTCCATCAGAGGTTCACATGGAGCTGATCCAGTATCTCCAGTAACTGTGTTCTGTGCCTCACTGGTTCATCCTTCTGTCTGTGTGACGTCAGTCAGATGGTGAAGTTAAACTCTGTAATCTTCACTGTGTCACAGAGTTCAGTGAGTCCCGTTATTCACAGTATCAATCAGAGCATCAGAGAACAGCTGATCAGCAATCAGTGGTGCCAACAGCGCCTCCTGTGGTGAGAGGATGCAATAATGCAATGTAGCATTTTTCCACTCAACACTTGCAGTCATGGAAACTGTCTGTTGGATCTGTGTGACGTTGCTTTCTTGGTCAGAGTTCCTCACAAATGTCCAGATGATTCTTCTAATGAGGCGTCGACCATGTTTGCAGCTCTTTGGAAGAAAACGTCGCCCTTTGCCATCCTTACTTTTCTTTGACTTCTTCAAATGCAGCTGAACTCCAGCTGGTATTTTCTTGGACTTTGCAGCTGTTTCTGGTCATCAGTTCATTCCTGCAAACCTCTGAAGCTGAACAACAATGATGCTGCATTGCTGGCTGATCCCAAAAGGTTGATTCTGTTCATCTGGACGTTTTCAGAAACGTTTGCTCACTGATCAGGTGACTTCTTCAGTCTCAGCTGACTGCAGCTTTACAACCTTACAAACAGCACATTTGCACAATGACTGAAAGCAGCAGCACCTGATATATATGATACTAATATAATACATATACATATATAATCCATACTAATGATGAAGGAACTGAGCTCACAGTCCATTGTTCATTCAGTGAACTACTCAGTTTATTTTGGGCCTCAGAAATGCTCACTCTGTTTGTACATCACTGTCAGCAATAGACTCATTCTGCTGTGTGGACAGGAACACATGTGACATCACTTCCTGTTTGTTTGTGACTGAAGAAGTTTACAAGGAATCATTTAGAAGAGTTTCAAACATCAACTGATTGAATCCATGAATCTGAAAACGTGTTTGTGAGTGAAAGAGACAGACATGTACAGACTGAACTATCTGTTCAACAGTCAGAGTGTTTCTGTAACAGGAGACACTCTTTACACTCCACTCAGCACAGGGACACTGAGGCACAAGGAGACCAGACATAAAACCCAGGATAAAGAGTTTGAGTGAATGTGGTGTTGAAGGTGTGGAGGTGGATCAGAGTGTCAGAGGAGACTCTGTAGAAGGACAGAGTGCCAGCAGGACAGTCCACATACACTGCTGCTCTGTTAGAGACAGAGGAGGAGGAGGAGGAGGAGGAGGAGATGGATGTTACTCTGTTATTGTGACAGACATAACGAGGACCATCATCAGAGCAGACCAGACTCCAGGACTGATCATTGTTTCCAAACAAACAGTCACTGCCTCCTTTCCTTCTGATGCTTCTGTAACTCACTGATATAAAAACGCTTCCTCTCCACTCGACCTCCCAGTAACAGCGACCAGTCAGACCATTTCTACACAGCAGCTGAGGATAAACATCAAATCTGTCTGGATGATCAGGATATGACTGAACCTCCTCCACACGTGTCACCTTCCTGTTGTTGTCAGACAGTTGGAGCTTTGTGTGCACTGTGTTTGTGTCGATTGTGAGTTGACAGGAATCTGATGGAGAGAACAAACACAATCCAGCTGCAGTTATTGATCCATCATCTGTTCATTGATTGACACTTTGATGATGACTCCTGACATGATGAAGATGGTTGAATGTGTGCTGCTTTGTTTTCATGAATCCCATTAAAAACACACTTACACTTCCTCAGACCTGGTCTCAACCATCGGACTCCAGCAGGCTCCACCCTGAAAGGAGGAGGGGGGTCAGAGCAGCACAGTCAGCATGCACACATGGACATTACATGGCTCTCACACACACACTGTTACACACTGAGCTCAAAGCTCGGCTCCACTGTTTTATTCAAAGAAATCTACATTTATTTATCAGCACATTTAAAAACAGCTTGAGCCAAAGTGCTGCACAGAGTAGAGAGAAAATAGGAAACATACACAGTAATGACTATAAAGACTGGTCAGGATTGAAAGCTACAGAGTACAAATGTGTTTCCAACCGGCTTTTAAAAATGTCCAGTGTTGGTGACGACCTGATGTGAAGGGCGACTGTTCCAGAGTTTGGCTGCAGCCATCGATAAAGCTCACCTCTGTTTTTACGTCTAGTTCTGGTCAGAAGCTGCTTATCTGCAGACCTGAGGGCTCCACTTGGATTCTTTTGTTAAAGAGAGATAAGATGGAGCCAATCCATTCACAGATTTAAAGACAACCAGATCTGGAAGTGGATTCTACCACGTACTGGTAACCAGTGGAAAAAGCTGGTGATGGGTCGTCTAGCACAGACCCACCGCTGGAACCAGACAATTGATGAGGGAGAGAACTGTGACAGCGCCGTTCCTTCACTTGACCTCAGTCGCTCTCGTCTGCTCCCTCGTAACACTGCTCTTTATTGAGCTTACATGAATATGCACAAGTTCATTATGACGTCTTACACAGGTATGAACAAAGAGTACCAGTCTGTGCATAGTGTGTGTGTGTGTGTGTGTGTCTGTGTCTGTGTGTCTGTGTGTCTGTGTGTCTGTCTGTGTGTGTGTGCGCGTGTCTGTGTGTGTCTGTGCGCGTGTGTGTGTGTGCGCGTGTGCGTGTGTGTGTCTGTGTGCGTGTGTGTGTCTGTGTGTGCGTGTGTCTGTGTGTGCGTGTGTCTGTGTGTGTGCGTGTGTCTGTGTGTGTGCGTGTGTCTGTCTGTCTGTCTGTCTGTCTGTGCGTGTGTGTGTGTGTGTGTGTGTGTGTGTGTGTGTGTGTTCCAGATGTGACCCTGTGACCCCAAAGCTGGTGCTAAGAGTCCAGCGGTCCCCCTAACAAAGGGCTCTTATACTTAACCAGACACAGAGCAGGTGTCCTCCTACACCAGGGGTCTCAAACTCGCGGCCCGAGGGCCAATTGCGGCCTGCCGGACGATAGTTTTTGGCCCCACCTTAATATGAAAATGTAATGTTAGTTTGATAATGTATGACACTTTACAGTGTTGTGGGCGGAGCTGAATTAACCCACCAATCAGGGTGGGATATGGATCTCAGGGGACACCAGCCGGGCTTGATGCAAGCAGGGAAACATTTCTCAATGAGTCAAAGTTCCAGCAGCGTTGCCCTGGAGTGTTTCTTTCTTTCCTGTGCCTGGCTGGCTTCCTCCTTTCTATTGGGCAAACGCCGACATTCGCCCCAGCGCGCTGCGTTCACAACACTTCAAAAAAAGTTGTTTTTTTAAGTTGCTGCCCAGCGGGACATTATACGTATATAGATTTATACACACGTCAGTGGGATTTAAAGTTATTTTTCCACAGAGAGAGATCTCATATTAACTCTCACAGTGATGCGTAGGCGGCGGGATAAAAGAAAAGTCATGAACTCAATGCAGCCCAATTTAGTCTGCAGTCACATAGCGACACCTGTTCATCGGCAACAACAGTCCCCGGTAACCCGGACTAATTATAGGGTCGCACCGTAATTTGTGGCTCCATGTTTTTATTTGCATCACTGCGTTTGCATTGCAGCAAACATGAACATTACATATATTTCAATATAATGTAAAAGCAGTCAAAACAACTAACATCAGAAACAGCTGATGTTATTTGTTATATGTCACGGTGTCATTTCCGCTTCTTTCTCCTGTAACAACAGCCCGGCGCCGTGAGCAGTCGCCTTTTTTGCGCTCGCTATCCCTGCACTTTCTACCATCTGCAAACGCCACGGTGTTCGTGTCGTCATGAAAGACATGAACATCGAGCGTAAAAACAAAGGAGACTGCTACCGGCTTTTTATCTGCCGATCGCCGTGCTACGGTTGCAAGAAAAAGAAGCAGAAATGACGTTCTCTACGCGTTGAGACGTTCCCCGTCCGTCGGCTAAACGCTTGATTGAAACTTCAATGCGACAGTGACACCAAGTAGAATTATAAATGTCACATAGCCCCAAACATGTCTTTTTCAAAGCCTGCGGTGAAGAGAAAGGTTGGTGATGAGCACCGACAATTTCAGGAAAAGTGGGAAATGCAATATTTCTTTGTTGAGCACAGGGGCACCCCGACCTGTCTTATTTGCACAGAGAAAGTTGCGCTGCACAAGGAATACAATTTGAAACGTCATTACACAACTAGACATGCTGAGCTGGATGCAAAATACCAGGGAGACGAGAGAGCGAACCGGGTTGCCAGTCTTAAAACAGATCTACTGAGGCAGCAAGATTTCTCCAAGAAAGCAACCAAAGAGAATAATGCAGCAGTCGGAGCCACGTGGTTAGTGAGATGATTGCTAAAGCAGGGAAGCCATTCACAGAAGGTGCATTTGTCTAAAAGTGCATATTGAAGGCTGCAAATATAGTCTGTCCGGGAAAGAAAGGTCAGTTTAGCAACATCAGCCTTTCTGCCAACACCGCAGCAGATCGCATTTCTGACCTGTCAAGTGACATTTATGACCAACTGTGTGAGAAAGCCAAATGTTTCAGTGTATACTCAGTCGCTCTTGATGAGACCACAGACATCACCGACACTGCCCAGCTCCCAATGTATGTCCGTGGTGTTGATGACAGTTTTGAAGTGATGGAGGAGCTGCTCACAGTAATTCCAATGCATGGCCAGACCACCGCTCAGCAGATATTTACAAGCTGTGTGATGCCATTGAGAATGTTGGTTTGCCATGGAAGAGGTTTGTTGGAATAACAACAGATGGAGCGCCATCAATGACAGGGAGGAAACATGGACTGGTGGCACAAAACAAACTGGAAGAGGAAGGCGTGGAGGAGGCCATTGCTCTGCACTGCATCATCCATCAGCAGGTCCTTTGCAGCAAATGCCTGAAGTTTGACAATGTGATGTCTATTGTTGTGAAATGCATCAACCAAATCAGATCCAGGGGCTTAAAGCACCGAAGGTTCTGTGCTTTTTTAGAGGAAATGGAGTCAGAATATGGGGATGTGCTCGACTTCACTGAGGTACGTTGGCTCAGCAGGGGAAATGTATTAAAGAGACTTTTTGAGTTGAGAGCAGAAGTGAAGCCTTCATGGAGAAGGATGGAGTTAGTGTTCCTGTGCTAACTGATCCCAAATGGCTCATGGACTCAGCTTTTCTTGTTGATATGACACATGAGCTTAATGTACTGAACAAGACGTTACAAGGCCAGGGGCAACTTGTCAGTGCTGCCTATGACAACGTGAGAGCATTCTCCACAAAACTGGCGCTCTGGAAAGCTCAGCTCTCTCAGACAAACCTTTGCCATTTCCCAGCATGCAAGGCACTCGTGGATGCAGGCACACCATTCAGTGCTGACGAGTATGTTGATGTCATTTTGAGGCTACAGGAGGAATTTGATCACAGATTTGCTGACTTCAAGACACACAGAGCCACCTTTCACATTTTTGCGGACCCCTTCTCCTTTGATGTGCAAGATGCCCCTTCTGTGCTTCAAATGGAGCTCATTGAGCTGCAGTGCAACTCTGAACTCAAAGCAAAGTTCAGGGAGGTGAGTGGAAAAGCAGACAAGCTTGGACAATTTTTGAGAGGATTGAGCCCTAGTTTCCCTCGGCTTTCCCGAATGTTCAAGCGGACCATGTGCCTTTTTGGTAGCACATACTTGTGCCAAAAGCTCTTCTCCACTTTGAACTTCAATAAGTCCAAGTACAGGTCCAGACTTACGGATGATCATCTTCAAGACATACTGAGGGTCGCAACTGCTTCCTCCCTCAGGCCAAATCTGGCTCGGCTATGCGAGAGGAAACGCTGCCAGGTCTCTAGCAGCAAGGAGTAGGCAAGAGAAGCCATGTTCAGAAGAACAGTTCATTTTCTACAGTGTTCCATTCATGTTCAGAAGAAGGTTATAGAACTGTTAATACAGACATTTCAATCTAAACACAGCAGATATAGAAGACTGAAAAAAACACACAAGTTCACTGACTAAAAATATCTTATTATTGTTTTATTTATGTATTACAGATTGATTTATTTTCTTATTAATTCTTAATTTGTTTATTTATTTTTCATATTTTGTGTTAAAAAATAAAAATAAAGAGATTTGAGAAGATTGGAATTTTTTAACCATGCCTTTCTTGTGGAAAACCTAATGCGGCCCAGCCTCACCCAGACTCTGCCTGCAGCGGCCCCCAGCTAAATTGAGTTTGAGACCCCTGTCCTACACCATAAATCAGTAAGAGAGGGTACGACCTCTCTCATGGCCCCAAGTGGTGTGTGCATGCCAGAGCACTCTGGAAGGCACACAGAGTCTTTACAGACTACTCAGGATCAAACCTCTATCATTATGCAATCGATTATACAACTCTAAGCATATATGAGTAAATATTTCTAAGTATAAATGACAATCAACAATATAAACCTTACAGCTGGTTTTAATAACAGAATTCATTTGTTTCTCAAATGAGAAAGAGCTATCGAGAAACACTCCTAAATCTTTAGTTCTGAACTTTTCCAGTGGGCCAAGGTCAACATTATTAGATAATGCTAATTCTTTTCCCTTACATTATAACAATGTGAGGAGTTAATGCTAAGTATACTGCCATTAGCGGCTAATTCTAATTAGGGGTGAATAATTATTAGTAGCTAATGCTAATATCGTTTTTTCTTCCCTTTTAACAATGTGAACAGCTAGTGCTAGGTAGGCTGATGCTAGCAGCTAATGCTAATTTGACGTGAATTAGCATTATATTAGTGAGGAGTTAATGCTAAGTAGGCTGCCATTAGTGGCTAATGCTAATTTTAGATGAAAAAGCATTAGCAGCTAATGCTCATATTGTTTTCCTTTGCTTTGTAAGAATGACAGCAGCTAATGATACGAAGTCTACCATTATTAACTATTGTTAATTTGATGTAAATTAGCATTATCCGATAATGGTAACCCTTTTCCCCTGCATTATAACGATGTCAGGAGTTAATGCTAACTAGGCTGCCATTAGGGGCTAACTCTAATTAGGTGAATAATTATTAGCAGCTAATGCTCATATATTTTTCCCTTCCCTTTTAACAATGTGAGCAGCTAATGCTAATTTGATGTGAATTAGCATTATATTAGTGAGCAGTTACTGCTAAGTAGGCTGCCATTATTAACTAATGCTACTTTGACGTGAATTAGCATTATGTGCTAATACTAATACTGTTTTCCCTTACTTTTTAACAATGTGAGCGGCTAATTCTAAGTACGCTCTTGTAAATAGCTAATTCTAATTCAGTGTGAATTAGCATTATTCAATAATGCTAAGACTGTTTTCTCTTACTTATTAAAAATGATAGTAGCTAATACTAATCCTCTTTTCCGTTGGGTAACAACGATGTGAGGAGTTAATGCTAAGTAGGCTGCTTTTAGAGGCTTATTCTAATTAGGGCTGAATAATTATTAGTAGCTAATGCTAATACCGTTTTCTCTTTCCTTATAACAATATGAGCAGCTAATGCTAATTTGATGTGAATTAGCATTATATTAGTGAGCAGTTACTGCTAAGTAGGCTGCCATTATTAACTAATGCTACTTTGACGTGAATTAGCATTATGTGCTAATACTAATACTGTTTTCCCTTACTTTTTAACAATGTGAGCGGCTAATTCTAAGTACGCTCTTGTAAATAGCTAATTCTAATTCAGTGTGAATTAGCATTATTCAATAATGCTAAGACTGTTTTCTCTTACTTATTAAAAATGATAGTAGCTAATACTAATACTCTTTTCCGTTGGGTAACAACGATGTGAGGAGTTAATGCTAAGTAGGCTGCTTTTAGAGGCTTATTCTAATTAGGGCTGAATAATTATTAGTAGCTAATGCTAATACCGTTTTCTCTTTCCTTATAACAATATGAGCAGCTAATTCTAATTTGATGTGAATTAGCATTATATTAGTGAGGAGTTAATGCTAAGTAGGCTGCTTTTAGAGGCTTATTCTAATTAGGGCTGAATAATTATTAGTAGCTAATGCTAATACCGTTTTCTCTTTCCTTATAACAATATGAGCAGCTAATGCTAATTTGATGTGAATTAGCATTATATTAGTGAGGAGTTAATGCTAAGTAGGCTACCATTAGCAGCTAAAGCTAATTTGAGGTAAATAAGCATTAGTAGCTTATGGTAATACCCTTTTCTCTTGTGTTATAATGATGTGAGACGTTAATGCTAAATAGGCTTCCATGAGTGACTCCTTTCCCTTGCATTATAAAGATGTGAAGAGTTTATGCTAAGTAAGCTGCCATTAGCAGCTAATGCTAATACTGTTTTCCCTTTCTTTATACAACTTGAGCAGCTATTGCTAAGTAGGCCACTTTTCTCTGCTAAGGATTTGTGTGACCATGATGGAAACTCTGATAAGCTAATGCTGCTAAGCTAATGCTGTTTATGGGCCCTGTTAGAATCAATATTTCATTCTCATTCTGTTGTTTGAGAACAATAACAGAAAAATGTGCACTTGAGAACAAATTTATTGTGAATTCAGCTGTGAATGTAGAGCTTGTCATTATTTTAGCTTCCATTTCCAAATGTTAGCTGACACTTTATTAGGTACACTGGTATCTATATCAGGTACACCTGTGACCTAAATGTTCCTGCAAACAGACTCCTTGGAGACCCCTACATAAATATCCATGAACTATCCAGCTAGACTAGTGTGTCTGTCCCTGAAAATATTCCTGCATGTGTGATTGTTCATGTGTCATCTGCAGGAAACAAACAGGAAGTGAAGGAAAGACACAGGAAATGTTTCCAGCTCTTCCTCCTCTATCAGATTTTCTCTCCATACCTGAGAGTGTCCAGTCTCCAGCCTGGATCCTTCAGTCCAGCCGAAAGCAGCTTAATTCCTGAGGGACCTGGATGATTGTAGCTCAGGTCCAGCTCTCTCAGATGGGAGGGGTTGGAGCTCAGAGCTGAGGCCAGAGAAGTACAGCCTTCCTCTGTGATCAGACAGCCTGACAGACTGCAGACACACAAAACAACAATCTATCTGTCAACAGTTGTTTTCTCTTTGTCACAATAACATCTATCCATCCATTGTAACTTTATTTATAAGTGACAATACCCAACAGACAACAACAGTCATCTGAAGCTGTTTAACAGTGTAAGGTAACCGCCACCAGTGTGAGCAGCACTTGGTGATGGTGGGAAGAAGAACTCCCTTTGACACAAAGATCCTCCCAGTGAAAACAGGCTCCAGGAGGAGCATCTACCATGACTGGTTGCAGGGTGAGGGGAAAGGGAAGAGATGAGCTCAGAGAGACAAGAACAAAACAGAGAGACAAAAGTTAAGGACATGCAGTAGTGACATATAAAAGCATCAGGAGTGAAAAGTGGGGAGAAGAAAGCAGAGCATCATGGGAAGTCCACCAACAGCCTGAGCCTATAGCATCATAACTAAGGGATGGTTTAGGGTCACCTGATCCAGCTCGAACTATAAGCTTTATCAAAAAGGAAAGTTTGAAGCTGATCTTCAAAGTAGAGAGGGTGTCTGTCTCCTGAACTCAAACTGGGAGCTGCTTCCACACCCAGTCCAACATAGCCAGGCTTTCTTTGCTGCTTTGACAAAACCTCAAATCCCAGTCAGAGATGATGAGCATCATCACAGTGATGATCATTTCTCTGTAACCCAGGCTTTCTGCTTCAGGATCTGTGCACGCTCACAGAACAAGGAGACCTTTAAACATCATTTCACTAACTGGATGGACTGAGCTCAGCCTACAGATGAACTGGTGCCAGAGATCATAAAGAACATCAAACAGTCAAATTCAACACTTTAATGGAAATATGAGATTAATGCTGCAGACAATCATGAAGCTGCTGAATTCATGAACATCAAGAATGCAGCGAGTGGTAAAATAAAGATTTGACCTCAGTGTGCTCAGTGTTCCTGTCTATTCCTAACATATTCCTAACATGATAGCTGCACTTTAGAGCTCTAAAACTGGAACTGACACATATTTAAACTCCACATGTTACTCAGTACATTCAGTTCTGACACTCGCCCACAGTCCAACAAAGGAAACATGGAGATCACATCAGTTTGTCACCAAAGTCTAATTATTAGGGCAACTTAACCTGTTATTATCTCGTTAACTCATTAACTGATTAACGTCAGCAATTATTTTAATCACAGTTTTTAAAATCATGATTATTGTGAAAGTGCTCACTGGCTCTGAATATAAAAGCCATGGGTCACAGGAGGGATGTTGATCAGTGCTGGCTTGAAATGGGCGTCATTATGCATCTCAGCCAATGGGAGCATTGAGGGTGGGCCTAATACTACTGCAGCGCTCACATGACCCAGGACAGAAAGAAAGGGGCGGGGACAGAAACATGGAGACAGGTACAGATCTTTGACATGTTCATTTTAAACTGTTCCAGGAGGCAGTGTTGATACAACTAAAGTTATCTGTTGTTGAAGAAGTCGGTCTGAGGAACGTTCTTAGGATCAACAAATGACGGCATGTATGAGCCTCAAGACGCAGCATCACAAGAAGAACACATGAGCTGTAGAAAAAGGAGAGACTATGAAAGCCACGGCGTTACAACATGAACCAGCTGTTGGTCTCTCTGGAGACTACTGGGCGTGGCTGGGTAACCATGGTTACCTGGGAGTTACAGAAACGTGCAGAACATGTGATTCATGTTGCACAGCAGTGGGACATTTGAAATACAGTCAGCACACTCAGTACAGATAGTGCATCAAATATGATGCTGCTGCCAGACGTCTGCCTTTGAACACGTCCCTGCATCGCGCACAACACCAAGGTTGCCATGGCAATCACAGCTGACAGGGACAAAGTGCACAGCTGGAAGCCTGCAGGTATATTTAACATGATGTATTTCTCAGTGTCCTGTCGGTGTGTGAGAGACAAACAGCCTCTGTATGTGTGTGTAAATACAGCATGAATATGTAGAGGACATGTTTGTGGATATAAGTAAATGAAAGCTCTGCGTCATTTGAATCTTCTTGTTTCTGTTGCAGGTCTGTGACTGAACTTCTGGGAGGAGAAACGTTGGTTTCATGCTCTGTGATTCTGTGTTTTGTCATCTCTCTCAGGTGATGGACAGCTCAGATGATGACCCCGCCTACGTGGTCAAATTCAAGTCTACATTCAGAACAGACCTGGAGACACGCAAGCAAAATGCCAACATTGTATATGTGAAAACTGCTGCTGGAGCCAGATTCAAGGAGCTCAAGTGTTTACCCAGATCTTACTGAACTCACTGCAGGAACAGAGGGTTGTTGGAGGGAAACCTGTGGAAGCAACAACATCCGAGCCACCAGAGAAGAAGTTGGCCCTGTTGGTGCTTCATCAGAGTGTGAACAGGAGGAAGACTCAGCTGAGAACAGTGTGGTGGATACAGAGCAGAGCCCACCATCAGTACAGAGGCCTGTCCATTAGAGTGCTGCTCCAACATGCAGCACATGTACTTGGCCACAGCTGCAACATCTGTACCTGTGAAAGCTTCTTCTCTGTTGCTGCTCATATTGTGCAGAAGAAGAGAGTTTCTTTATCATCAGAAAATGTCAATGAGCTTGTGAGTCTTAGCAGCTGGCTCGGTGCAGAGGAGGAAGAACATGTCAGTCAGAGGAAGATAAATGCAGTTCATGTTGTCAACTCAACCTGGACTGTTGAAAGAGTTTTTCTTTGTCTTGTTTCTGACTGAGATTCTCCAAAGGAAATCCAGCACAAACACACACTTCACACACTCAAAGTCCTGCACAGTAAATGAGCTGATGAGCGTTTGTGCTGCTGCCTGATAACAGAACAATAGTTCTGCTGCTTCCTGTTCTGGAAACACACATTTATAAATGTTCACTTGCTGTTGATCAAAGGTATGTTGGTGGCTCTGGACGCTGAGGGAACTTTGTAAAAAACTAGATCAAATGTTAACGTCCTGGCAGAGGCAAAGAACTTTGATTTGATCTTTGATTAGATTCATGTTTCAGCTCAGACTGACAGAAATATTTGAACTGCTGCTGTGTTAAAGGGAACACTGCTGTTAGAAAGCACCTGATCTGTTTCTGCACACTGAATGTTGCACTTCTCATACTGCAGTACTATTAAAATAAGTACACAATGCACTACTGATGAGCAAACCATGTGGCCAAACACTTTAAGAGACAGACTGGGATCATACCATTATGTGAAAGAGGACATGTCCCATAGACAGCAAGGGTAGTGGTAGAGACCAGTACACAGAGAAATGGGAGCTGTACTGAAATGCAAGCGTGTCAGGAAAGAGTGAAAAGGCAAAATGAGCAGCATCTGGCTGCATTTCAGTGATATTGGAGACCACAAAGCTGAGTGCAACATTTATACAGGAGATATACAGGAGATGCTGAGAGCAGAACTGATAAAATTAGGAGCTGGCTAAAGTCAGACCCATTTTTATTTCCACCCATTTTCCATTGTGGAGGACAAAAGGTTTCAAACTGGTCCAGGTCTTAAACCTCACGTGTTCTTCCTAATAGCAGTAAATGGATAAAAATAAGGCTTTTATGAAAACACTGAATAAAACTTGCTGCCTTTAAAGAGACTAAATGTACAGTTCAGTATTGAATACTACATAAAATAAACTATATATAAAGTGTGTCTGAATGGCAGAGATGCAGAAATATGTGCATGTAGCACAGAGCCACGGCTCAGTGTCTGAATGAGTCTCACAGACCTGAATGTGCTGTTGAAGCCATTTATAATTATAACGTAATTCTTTACTCGTTTGATCTGCTCCTTACCACAAGCCACCAGACGTAGAAGGTTTTGGACTTTTAACTATATTTTCTGAAGTTTTACAACTTTTCTTACTGTTAAAAACCTCGTTATGGCCATTCATGCTGTACAAAGTAATTAGACATGTGTGGTATCTACAGAAATGTCAGAATCTCAGCTAAAAGTTCACAAAACCATCTCAACAACCACCAAACAGCTGAAACAGCAGGTGAACAGATCACACAAAAAAGATGTAAACACAAATCCCCCTGATCATCTGTTTTTTAAACATGAAGTGTAGTTTTGGACGTTCATTTACTGCTGGTTCAGTGAATTTTGGTTGGACAGTGATGAAACCTGCAGCCTCAGAATCTGTGAGAAGTCTGCTTTCAGCTCGCAACAGCATTGTTGTGTTGTGTGGATTCACCTCTGCAAACTCATCACTGTTTCACCATCATGTTTCTACTTAGACAACAACAAAGGAAGCAGTTCCCAGGAACTACTTCCTGTCTTGTTAACATAAGAGTATGTTGCCCTTCAAAACACCTCCACTTCTCCTCTTATTAGAGGACTGCCTTATTATTAATCTGCTAAGTCTGTCAGTTGATGAAAGAAAAATGCTTGATCTCACCTGAGAGTTTCCAGTGTACAGCGTGGACTCTTCAGTCCTTCAGACAGAAGCTTCACGCCTGAATCCTTCAGGTTGATGTTACTCAGGTCCAGCTGTCTCAGATTAGAGGTCTGAGAGCTGAGACCTGAGGCCAGAGCTTCACAGCTTCTCTCTGACAGGTCACAGTGACTCAGTCTGAAAAATAACAGATAAACAATTACAAAAATAAAACACTTATGTTGAAGTGTAATGAGATACTATTATATTTAGCAATATTTCATCTTGTTTTGTCAGGAAACTGAGCACTGATGCAGAGCAACATGTGGAGAGAATCAGAGGAGAAGAAGTGAAGAGAGAACAGCAGTAAAACAACACTGAATTGTTCAGTGTGCTTTTGATATCAACAGAATGTGTCAAATTTCTTTATTTTGTATTTGTTTTAGTAGAATTGATGATTATCACTTAGATAACAACCACAGGCCAGGTCTAAATTGCACTTTGGTGACAGTTACACCCAGAAATATTTCAGAAACGTGGACAATTTGTGCTCCATTGTATTCAGTATTGAACAAACTGAGTACCGATGACCACTTAATATTTTTGATATTTTATTTGAGTTGTTCCACCTGATCTGTGTTAACTAGAATAAACATTTAAAAACTAAAGCTATGATCACATATGTACTTACAGAGCTTTGTTGGAGGCTTTGACCACTGGCAGCAGCCTCAGAAGAGCCTTTTTAAAGGCTCATGTTCTCACTTAGATCATTTATTTCTACTTACATTTCATTCTGGGAAAAATGGGGATTACTTTGGAAACAGGAAGTATTTTCCCCAATAAGCAGCCCTGGATTAGTAAATCACTCCAACATGTTCTCAGGCAGAAGAAGCTGTCTTGTTATGAGGGAGAGAAGAAAAGCAGCTAAAATCAGGTGTAAAAGTAAAACAGAGGATGAGCTGAATAAAGGACACTCAAGGCTGGCTTGGAAAGGAATGAAGTCCATGTTGGGGATGCAGAACAAGGAGCAAAGATGAATGTGATGCTGAATCAGCAGAAGACTTGGACTCATATAATTCCAGCTTTGATATCATTGATTTCAATGACGAGCTTTGTGATTGTAGCAAAGGGCTGGTAGCTCTGAGAGTCCCACTGATGAGGTGTTTGTGAAGATTCGCAGTCATCTAAAGATCTTAGAAAAAAAGGCATCTGGACTTCCTTAAGTTTTTTGAAGACGTTTCGCCTTTCACCTCTCATCCAAGAAGCTTCTTTATTTCTAGTGTCAAATGGTGGAGAGTCCCAGATTAGCCTGTGTACAAACAGACTTCAGCCATATGAGAGTGAATGTGAGTGAATGAGAGCACACACAGGACACTCTGATCTCTGAATGTGTGTGACGCAGTGAAAAAGAGGATTGTACTGGATATACTGTGACTGACAAACAGAGTTTAAAGAGAAAGGTGTTTGGATTAAAATGGATTATGCTAAAGTGAACGTGCTAATGAAATCTGAACTGACTGAAATGTGAAGTGAAGATAATTCAGATGTAAAAGAGAGAAACTGATAATAAGGTGGGGCTGGAGATCAGTGAAGGGCATGTAAACACCTGATTGGTTGAGTAGATATCAGATCGACAGTTTCACAGTTTTCCCTGTGGATTATAACTTTAAGAAGATGTGACATTCATCAAGGAATCCTGCTCTCCGGATTATTTCCATGAACACTGAGCTGGATCACATCTACAGTGCTGGAAGTGCCCGTCTCACCACCAACCTCTCTGTGCACATTCACTTTTCAACCCTTTGTGAGACACTAAAGGTGTAAATCTGAGTATTTATCTATGTTAGTGCGAACACCTCTAATAGGTTGGTTTAGTCTTTCCAAGTCATATCTTCCCTTAGATCTGCGGTCCAGGCTCCTAAAATCATCCTAGTTTTACAAGCACTACAATCTAGAGGAGAGCTGCACTAACAGGTGTGACTGATGAGATCTGACCTGCAAGGATACTCATGTTTATGTATATCAGGACAAGCAGGGAAGACCTGGACATCAACTCTGTCAGGCTGCCCGAGTCCTCTCACCCACATCAGCTCAGAACTCTGCATTATCTACTGAGTCAGACTCAGAGGATCATGGATCAGAAGTTCTACAAAGAGTAGAACCAGACTTCCTGTATAGAGGTGTGTGGGCCTACTGATCCACAGTGTCAGCACAACTTTCACATCATATTCATCTCAGCACAACTAAAACATGTGACTGACCTCAGAGTTTTAAATCGGCATCGTGGATTCTCCAGAAGAACACACAGCTGCTTCACTCCTGAATCCTGCAGGTTGTTGCAGTCTACACTCAGGTCCAGCACTCTGGGATACGAGGGGTTGGACTTCAGTGCTGCTGCCAGATAATCACAGCTGATCTCTGACAAACCACAGTCCTTCAATCTGAATAAAAAATGAAAGATGTAAGTTTATTAGACAAAGTGTGAGCTTGAAATCATTCAGTGTTTCATCATCTGTTCAGAGCTGAAGAAGGTTCAGAATGTAGAAGTTTAGAAAATGGAAACTCCAAACAGCTGAAGCCAACAGGAAGCAGCTTCAAACAAACACAACAAGAGAAAAAACTCTGAATGTTTCACATTAAAGTCGTACATTTCTCATAAAAACAGGAAAAAGACTTGAAAAAGTCGTGTTTTTCCTTCCAGGAACAACAAGGCTTCACTTTTAAAGGTGAAGTGTGACAGAAATGGACATATTTGAAGTCCAACACCTTTTTCCAGTCACATTATTAAAGCAGACAAACTACAAGCTCATTTTCATTCCAACAAGTCATCTTCTGACCTGGACTAACAACACTGGTCTCTATGTGCAGCTGGCTGTGAGACCAGTGCTCAGGGAGCGTCTACAAAGTGCAACACTGAAAGAACATCACACACTAATTTGCTTCCAGCACTTTCACACAAACATCTACTGTCATTATTGTCACCAAAATCTGTGGATCCTTTATTGCAAATTCAAATGGGATCAAATAGTCAGACAGAAGAGGATTATGAGGAAATATGATGAAATGTTGTGTATTAGCAGCAAGTTATTGAATCATTTTCCTCAGAAACCAAACAAAATGATTGACAAACATGTTTTTACAAACTCAGTGTTGGACTTGGATCAGCAGGATAAGCTGATGTTTAAAGGCATTTGAGTCTCGCTGTATGAGAGTCCAGTTATTACTCAATATTTATGGATGATGTTCTTTCAGTGTTGCACTTTGTAGATGCTCCCTGAGCCTCACAGCCAGCTGCACATGGACCAGCTGACATTACCCAGCATTAGAGGCGGGTGTAAAAAAATGGATTTTCCTATTTAAATGGTTTTAATTTGAATAAAGCGATGTTGATTCATTCAATCCTGAATCGATTTTTCATATAAATGTATTTTGCCAGAATCTCAGGTTAAAGCTCCCAAAAGTATTTCAACAACAAACAGATAAAACAGTAAATGAGAGCAGCTAAACACACAAAGATGGAAAGTTTGCTGACGACACCGTCGTGGTGGGCCTGATCTCTGATAACAACGAGACGGCCTACCTGAAGGAGATTAGGAATCTGGAGAACTGGTGCCAGAGGAACAACCTCCTTCTAAACGTCAGTAAGACAAAGGAGCTGATAGTGGACTTCAGCACTAAGCAGGAGAGGAACTACCAGACCCCTGTCATCAACGAGTGCCCAGTGGAGAGAGTGGACAGCTTCAAATACCTCGGAGTTCACATCACGCAGGACCTGTCATGGTCCTGTCACATCAACTCCGTGGTGAAAAAGGCCCGTCAGCGTCTCTACCACCTCAGACGCTTGAGAGACTTCCAACTGCCCTCCAAGGTGCTCAGGAACTTTTACTCCTGCACCATAGAGAGCATCCTGACGGGAAACATCTTAACCTGGTTCGGGAACAGCACCATGCAGGACAGACGAGCTCTACAGAGGGTTGTGCGGTCAGCTGAGCGCACCATCCGCTCCGAGCTCCCTGACCTGCACTCAATCTACAGCAGGCGGTGCTGGACCAAGGCCAGGAAGATGGTGAAGGACCTCAGCCATCCCAACAACAGACTGTTCTCTCTGCTGAGGTCAGGAAAGCGATTCCGCTCCCTGAAGACCAACACAGAGAGACTGAGGAGGAGCTTCTTCCCGCAGGCGATACGGTCTCTCAATCACACCACCACACAGTACTGACCCACACATATGGTTCTTACACACACACTGGACTTTCTGGACATTGTTTTCACTTCATCACTTAAATCACTGCTGCTGTTATTGTGTATATATTTATTTATACTTCTTGTGTATTTTGTTCATACATTCTTATATAGTTCTATATTGTGTATTTTGTTGTACAGTTATTTCATTTTTAACCTTAATTTATATTTTATTCCTTCCTAGTTAAATTTACCCTTTTTAATTTTTCATATTTATTTCCTATCTTATTCATAGCCTTTTCCTTTTTTGTTCTCTTTAGGTCACGAGCAGTTGTCCAAGCATTTCACTACATATCGTACTGTGTATGACTGTGTACGTAACAAATAAAAATTTGAATTGAATTTGAAACACAGAGCGTGGATCGTTCACTCGACGGCACGTACACGGACACGCCGTCGGGGCTGAAAGTGGACAGCTCACAGATCCTGAAGCTGCAGGTTTCATCTGTCTCCAACCAAAACTGACTGAACCAGCAGCAGAAGAAGATCCAAACTCTGCTTTACGTTTGATGAACATCGTCATGAATTCTCTCTGACTTTGACGTTTACTTCCTGCACAGCTCTCTCTCTCTCAGTGTACTTCAAGAACAGTTTACCTTCAAAAATCTGTTTCCTGCATTATTCACTGCTTATTACGCACCAGTCTGCTGTTGTGTCCACTGCTGTCGGCCTCCGAAAACAAAGCCTCATTTCTGCTGTTCAATACTGAAGAAATTTAAACCTTTTAAAATGATGACAGATTACAAACTCTCAGCTGTGTCTGTAATCAAACCTCTGTAACTTTGCTTCACTTCAGCAGCATCAGCTCATGTTCACATGTTGATTCATGGTTTGCTTCAGTTTTTGATTGACTGCAGAAGATTTTGAAGGTTATCTGCTATAAAAAGCCAGAAGAGGAAAATCTGCTTCATGTGTTTCTGTTTGATCCTCAGTGACTTTGACACGAAGGCCTCTGCTGTGATGATCACACCTCTGATCAAGTCTCACAGTGTCAGCTTTGTTTTTATACATATGGATATGTGCTGATAAATGATCAGAATTATAATATTTCCCACTGTCTGCTGTGTGCCGTGACCTTTGACCTGCTAAAGACAGTCAGCTGTGGATTATTCATTGTTGTGTCTGATACTTAGAACTGTGAGGAAGAAGCTACACATCCTATTCATCTCAGCACAACTAAAACATGCTGACTGACCTCAGAGTTTCAAGTCCACATCCTGGACTCTCCAGGAAACCACACAGATGCTTCACTCCTGGATCCTGCAGGTTGTTATTGTTACTCAGGTCCAGCTCTCTCAGATGGGAGGGGTTGGACTTCAGTGCTGCTGCCAGATAATCACAGCTGATCTCTGACAAATCACAGTCCTTCAATCTGAATAAAAAATGAAAGATGTAAGTTTATTAGACAAAGTATGAGCTTGAAATCATTCAGTGTTTCATCATCTGTTCAGAGCTGAAGAAGGTTCAGAATGTAGAAGTTTAGAAAATGGAAACTCCAAACAGCTGAAGCCAACAGGAAGCAGCTTCAAACAAACAAGAGAAAAAAATGAATTTTTCACATTGAAGTCGTACATTTATCATAAAGTTGTCAAGTTTTGCCGTGTGAAATAAAAAAAACTGAACAGGAATCCTCAGAGTTGAACCCTCTGCACAGAGGTTCAGGTTCCTCTTCAGGTCCCAAAGTGCAGAACAACAAGGTTTCAAACAGCTTCGTTCCAGCAGCATCAGCCACAGAAATGCAGAGATAATTCTTTGGATCTCTTGGTTGTGTTGTATGATGCTGTGTTTGCATATCTGGTGTCTGTGTTGCTTTGTGAGGACGGATCATTTACTGCAGCTCCAGATAAACAGAGCTGGACCTGAACCTGGTAGCTTCACTTAGAAGACACTTGTGACGGGAACGTCAGGTCAAAAAAGTGCCCCTCCGACAGCCAAACCCATCTGTTCTCTGATTGGATAGTTACATTTGTGATTGACATGACATTGACCAATCAGATGAAAGGAAGAAAAATAGGGTCAAAATTCGTACTTGTAATTGACATGACATTGACCAATCAGATGAAAGGAAGAAAAATAGGGTCAAAATTCGTACTTGTAACTTGCAGGTTTCCTTGCAGAAACCTTGCAGAGTTCTCCTTTTTAACCCTTTAGAGCCGATCGGAGCGGGAACGCTCTGTTATGCATAACTATTTTTAAATCCCGGTAGCACTGCAACCACGTAAGCTAGCGCAAAAAATTTTTTTGCATATGAAACCGGAGGAGTTGTACTTACATATTGTGCCATCAGCTTGTCCTAGGTCACGGTTTCCTTCCACATAAAGCTTTGCAAAAACTGCATAAAAAGCGCTTGCAGGAACAAAAACATAATATTCCAGAAACACGCTTTGCCGGTCCGATCAGCTGTTCAAAACACTTCCTACGTTGGAATAGACGTCAGCGCGAACTTTTGCATTTCCGCCATTACCTGGCCGAAACCGGAAGTGACGTCATTTTCGCGGAAATGTAGTCTTTTTTGCGATCAGGGCCTCAGGGCCTATACTGCTCTTTTTAAAAGTTATCTTTGACTTTATGACTTTCTGTGTCGTTTCTGGGATGCTTAGGACTCATATTGCACTGCTGGAAATAGTTTATTTTGATGCATATGCTGCTTTTTTGCAAATTTGCAGTATAATATTTATTTTCGTTTTTCCTGCAGTGTATAAAAATTGGTGTATTTCAAAAATAAAACTATGAAGACACTCAAAATAAATTTCCTGTGGTGGGAAACTATTTTGTGCAACTTTTTTGTATTTACAGTTTTGAGGGATAAGCCTCTTAAATTTCTCTAACTACAAATATATGTTAAAAAATCAAAAACGATTTTCAATTTTTTTGTAGTTTATTGCACTTTTTTGCAATTTATGTAATTACTATGCACTTAATGAATACATATTATTAAAATCTGGGCTATAATGGTTGTATTGATGTATAGCAACTTGAAATGCTCCCAAAAATGGCTCCACAGCATGTAAAAATATAATATAAGCTCTGGCGGACTTGGTTCTATGGTAGGTCTTAAAGGGTTAAAAAGAATCTGGATCACATCTACAGTGCTGGAAGTGCCCGTCTCACCACCAACCTCTCTGTGCACATTCACTTTTCAACCCTTTGTGAGACACTAAAGGTGTAAATCTGAGTATTTATCTATGTTAGTGCGAACACCTCTAATAGGTTGGTTTAGTCTTTCCAAGTCATATCTTCCCTTAGATCTGCGGTCCAGGCTCCTAAAATCATCCTAGTTTAACAAGCACTACAATCTAGAGGAGAGCTGCACTAACAGGTGTGACAGATGAGATCTGACCTGCAAGGATACTCATGTTTATGTATATCAGGACAAGCAGGGAAGACCTGGACATGAACTCTGTCAGGCTGCCTGAGTCCTCTCACCCACATCAGCTCATCAACTCTAAACAGGAATGAGCAGCTCATTTCAAAATAAAAGGTTGGAATTGTAAAGAAAACAAACAGAGCTCATAAACTGAAACTGATTTCATTTTTTCAGCTGGAACATTTTAGTTGTTCCTTTTTCAATACATACATACATACATAATTATATTTACAGTAAGTCTTATCATTCCCCTTTTCCCTGCCAGTCACCGCCAATGTTCCCTCTAAAGTTTCATGAGTCTCAGCGAACACAAACTCCCTGAGCGTCCCTTGGACCACTGTGAGCAACAGCAGACGTGTGCACTGTGGTCACGCCAGCATCTTATCCATCCAAGTTACATGGTTTATTAAAGTAATCAAATTACGGCATTTACATTTATGTTAGACTACTTTTAATTAACTGCTTTAGCCCACTTACAATGAAAATTAAAAACAACCTTGTTCATGACCTGTAGCATGTTAACACTATATGAAGTAAAAATAACTTGAACTCCAATTTTGAAAACACAACTTTATTTTTTCTATTCTTATAAAGCTCTGACTTGTATTATGAGTCTGTGGTCTGGGAGAGAGTCTGTAACTCTGTCTGCAAAATACAGGATATAATGACCAATGTTGGGCAATTAATTATATAGTTACTTCTTCAAAAAAGTAACTGAGTTTTGCAAACAACAAAGTTTGTTGCAATAAATACTGAATACTATCGTTGTTATAAAAAACGATAGTATTCAGGAAGAAAACCAAACATTGCAGATATTTTATCATAACTCTGGTTTTACGTGGCCGATCAACACAATTTAAAAACTTGTATAAAGTCCACACTTTGTCCGTCAACATGCAGCTACCAACCCAAATGGTGAGGTGGTGGTTAGTTCTTACTGTTGTTTATGATCCCCTACATTATCCTACATTCAAATATATTCTCCAGCTACAATAGTGTTTGTGTTCCTAAAAGGATTTCATGAATGTGTTATTGTTCATGTCACATCTGTATGAAACAAAGAGGAAGTGAGGTTTATCCTTCATGTTCCAGCATGTAAACCTGAGATCTGTGTGGAGCAGCTGACCTGTACGATGTGCTCAACACAAACATTATTTACCATCAGTTACTGTGTGACTGAACCACGTGGGTGTATGAAACATCGCTTTCAGTTTTAATAGCACATGGCAACATTCAGACGTGAATCTATACAGTAACACTTTGATTTGTTACAGTGAGGAGACTGTTGAAGGAACGATGAGGGGAAACTGTAACAGCAGCAACAGAAACCAGGAGACAAAGCTGAGGTCTGGGTTCCTCTATGCTACACACAGCCTCCTGCTCCTGGACTTTAGTAAACACATAAATATCTCCAAGTACACTTACTTTAGAAACTCTATTAAACTCATTACAAGTTTACTTCAGCTTTAAATTACTCACAACATCAGCACACATGAGTAAACAAAGTAACTCACAGCTACTGTTCAAGTTTAGTCATCTTTAATACAAATATACCTCATTATTATGAATCTCACAGCTACCTGCTCATTGAACTGAACTATAATTCTGTTTGACCATTAAAACAAAATATGTGACTGTAAAAAAATGTTCAGACAGTAATTAAGAATCTCCTAAGCAATCCAAAGACAAAGAAAAGTTCACCTGCCAATTCTATAAAGCTTGGTTGTTTATACAATAATATCATTTAATGATATGTTTGGATCCTGACCTGAGAGTTTCCAGTGTACAATGTGGACTCTGCAGTGCAGCAGACAGAAGCTTTACTCCTGAATCCCGCAGGTCATTGTTACTCAGGTCCAGCTCTTTCAGACTAGAGGACTGGGAGTTGAGAACTGAGGACAGAGCATCACAGCTTCTCTCTGAGAGGTTACAGCCACTCAGTCTGGAAGAAAACAAACAAACAATTAAATCAGTAAAATGAAACATTTTTAATGCCAGTATGCAATACAATTATTGGTTAACTAAATAGCTTCATTAAAACACAACTCTTCTTCTATAGCAGCACTTACTCCTTGCAAGCTCCACCTGCTCCACCATCTGAGTCAGAAGACATGAAAACAAACTGTAAATCTAGTAGAAACATGATTGGAAATCTTCTCAGATCCATTTGTACATTTAGAGCCTGATCCTGAAATATAGCAGCATGGACATTCACAGCAGCAAAGGGTTCTTGCTGATCTGAGCTGGCTTGGCCCTGGCTTACTGAAGATTAAAGAAAGCGGAATCAGCTGATCAAAACCCCACAAGGCTGCCCGCTGTGACTGAAACAATGAGACGGGTCGTGAGTTCTCAAAATGGGCTCATTGAACGCAGAACGGATAAGATCTTGAAGAAGCTCATGGTGGTCATGAGTTCTCAGACTTTGCTCTTTGAGCGCAAAACCAATAACCTCTCGGAGAAGCTCGTGGCTCTCCAACGGGAGATTGAGAGACGAGTGACGGACTGTTAGATCAGCTGTGAAATTGACATGCAGTTGTTCACACCAAAGAAAGCCACCATCAGCTCATGCGGGTAACATACCGGTGCCAGTTGTGGTCTCAAGGCTGGAGCTGAACATAACAAATCTCACCCTGATAACAGACGGTGTTTAGACTGTTCCTTCCCATCCTAAGCATGCTTATCCCCTCCCGGTGCAGACGGTGGGTCGAGGGGACCAGCGCAAATGCTGCAGGCCCGGGTGCGCTGTCTACACCGGCTGTCTCTCACCTTTTACCCATCCCTGTTGCTTGTCATGTGTTTCTATGGTGCATTAAGAGTTTTCATGTGTTCTGCGCTAAGGTCATTTTTTTTGTCTGTTCTCAAACTGATCTCCCTGTTGGAGCTCAGTCTGGGAGGAGTTCTTTTTTCTCCTCATCTTTCCTGATGTTGTGCATTTTCTGCTGTTCGGTTCCGGGTCGCTGCTCTAGCGGCTGACCGGCCAGCTACCTAGCCTGACCTGTCTCCCCAATGTGATGTTTGTGTATTGTATGTACGGTTGGAATGCTCAGTATCCTAATTGCCCCTTGAAAATAAATACAGTGTTCTGAATCTGAATCTGAAAAGATTACAGAAGACGACTCTGTTCAGTAAATATTACGCTCATGCTGTCAAGAAATACCAAAGGTAGGTAAAACTCTGGTTGTTGCAGCCATCCAGTATGACATGCTTTGTACTGTTCTGCTGAAGTTTGTGACACCTGGTTGATGAGTTGTGAAGGATGATGAAACAAACACTTCACTCAATGTTTGTCTTCTAAACTGGATGTAATTTGGGCAGCCGATAGTTTTTCTTAATCTATCCCAGCTGCAAATAGGAA
This sequence comes from Astatotilapia calliptera, assembly GCF_964374335.1. Classification (NCBI taxonomy): domain Eukaryota; kingdom Metazoa; phylum Chordata; class Actinopteri; order Cichliformes; family Cichlidae; genus Astatotilapia; species Astatotilapia calliptera. Next base: position 1,651,784 of record NC_137424.1, on the reverse strand, counting down.
CACAACAAATAAATAACTTTACCCACTTGGATCCTTATCATTCAAGATTGTGAAAAGATTCTCTACTCAGAGAATACTGGAGATTTTAGATGAGAGAGATGGAAGATGATGAAGGGGAAGAGTTTTCACAACTTGAGGCCTTTTGTCTTCACTGTATAGGACAAAGAAGACAGGAAGGGAGGGAGAAGTGAGGAGAATAACACACAGGAAATGGTCATGGGCAGACTCAAACCAGGCCCTGGAGTCACGACTCTAACCTTCAGTGCATGGGTCACCTGCTCAGCCAGGTAAGCTACAGCAGTCAGCAGTGTGTGAGTTAATTTGGAGACAATGATGACTATAAGTCAAAAAAAAAAAATACTATCATCAACCAACAAGGGGAAAACAGTGAGCTTGAATGACCAAGCTTTGACCAAGGGTGGCTCACTCCTCGGTCTTCTTGCCCAAGTAGTGAACCACCCTGCATGGCCATCAATGTGGTGCAACCAAGGCCATCATACAGTACAGGCCATCCAAGCTGATTTTAACTTTTCCTCCCAGATACCACCTTAGAAATCATCTAGATTAGGATATGTTGGCTGTTCTAGATCCAATCACAACAAACAGAGAGCTGTTGTGTGTCCAAGGTGAACAGGAAGAATATATACATGCATAAAGTCAATAAAGTCAGAAGGTTTGCTTTAGACTGTGCTGCAGTTTATCATCAAAGACAAACAGGCACCATGCTGCCAACAAATGGCATCAAGTCTGACTTGAGGTTTTTTTGTTCTTTTTTTTAAATCAAGATTAAATTTTATAGCAACCACAGCAGAGATGACCAGGGAAGGTGTGCTTGAGGGGATATAGCTACAACAGCTGGTTTCAGACTGAAGATGAACTGAGGTGCTGCACCCAAGTCTGCAGGTTCAGGGAGGGACAAACATCTGCTGCAACCAGATTGGAGTGAGAGGAGAGAGCAGGCCAACAACAACAAAGAAACAACAAACACACTGTGGAAGACCGAAGCAGAGTTTAGTTTAAAGTGGAACTAAGGATGTTTCTCTGGCTGCCAGGATTCACTGAGTAATTCAAATGCTTTCTTTAATGCAGGACCCACCATGCATGTAAAAGCAAGTGTTTCACCAACATTTGTGACTAAAATAGACCTGCAGTAGAAATGTATCTAGGAGCATGCATGTGAATATAAAGTATCACAACATCAGGCACATGCAGCCTAAGTTTTTAAACAAAGACTGATAACATAACAGCAGCAGTGATGATCAGAGTTTATGGTAAATCCAGCGTCTCGAGTTCTGGAGGCATTAAAGAGGTCACAGTTGTATTGGAGAAATCCCAAAACTTTACAAATTCATACAAAGACAGAAAACCTGGTGAAATAAATTACTGACACAGTTGGATGTTAAAAGTAAAGACATGAGTACAAATGTACTCACAGAGCTTTGTTGGAGGCTTTGACCACTGGCAGCAGCCTCAGAAGAGCCTCCTCTGAAGCAGAGTATTTCTTCAGGTCAAACACATCCAGATCTTCTTCTGATGACAGTAAGATGAAGACCAGAGCTGACCACTGAGCAGGAGACAGTTTATCTGTGGAGAGACTTCCTGATCTCAGGGACTGTTGGATCTCCTCCACTAGAGAACAATCATTCAGTTCATTCAGACAGTGGAACAGATTGATGCTTTTCTCTGCAGACAGATTCTCACTGAGCTTCTTCTTGATATACTGGACTGTTTCCTGATTGGTCTGTGAGCCACTTCCTGTCTGTGTCAGCAGACCTCGTAGGAGAGTCTGATTGGCCTGCAGTGAAAGACCCAGGAGGAAGCGGAGGAACAAGTCCAGGTGTCCATTTGGACTCTGTAAGGCCTTGTTCACAGCACTCTGGTGGAGAGATTGAAGTTTTAGTTTGTTAAATAGTTTAGACCATGTAGAGGTTGTTTGTTGTTGTTCCAGCAGATTGAGTCCAGAGTTGATGAAGGTCAGATGGACATGAAGAGCAGCCAGAAACTCCTGAACACTCAGATGGATGAAGCAGAACACCTTGTCCTGGTACAGTCCTCTCTCCTCTTTAAAGATCTGTGTGAACACTCCTGAGTACACTGAGGCTGCTCTGATATCGATGCCACACTCTGTCAGGTCTGATTCATAGAAGATCAGGTTTCCTTTCTGCAGCTGATCAAAAGCCAGTTTTCCCAGAGACTCCATCATCTTCCTGTTCTTTTTATTCCAGTGTGGATCTGTCTCAGCTCCTCCATCATACTTGACCTTCTTCACTTTGGCCTGAACCACCAGGAAGTGGATGTACATCTCAGTCAGGGTGTTGGGCAGCTGTCCTCCCTCTCTGGTTTCCAGCACATCCTCCAGAACTGTAGCAGTGATCCAGCAGAAGACTGGGATGTGACACATGATGTGGAGGCTTCGAGATGTCTTGATGTGGGAGATGATCCTGCTGGCCTGCTCCTCATCTCTGAATCTCTTCCTGAAGTACTCTTCCTTCTGTGGGTCAGTGAACCCTCTGACCTCTGTCACCATGCCGACACAGTTAGGAGGGATCTGATTGGCTGCTGCAGGTCGTGTGGTTATCCAGAGGCGAGCAGAGGGAAGCAGTTTCCCCCTGATGAGGTTTATCAGCAGCACATCCACTGAGGTGGACTTTCTAGGGTCAGTTAGGATTGTAGTTTTGTGGAAGTCCAGAGGAAGTCGACACTCATCCAGACCATCAAAGATGAACACAACCTGGAAGTCTTCAAAGCTGCAGATTCCTGCTTCTTTGGTTTCAGTAAAGAAGTGATGAACAAGTCCCACCAAGCTGAACTTTTCCTCTTTCAGCACATTCAGCTCTCTGAAAGTGAATGGAAATATGAACTGGATGTCCTGGTTGGCTTTGTCTTCAGCCCAGTCCAGGCTGTGTTTCTGTGTTAAGACTGTTTTCCCAATGCCAGCCACTCCCTTTGTCAGCACTGTTCTGATTGGTTCATCTCTTCCAGGTGAGGCTTTAAAGATGTCTTCTTGTCTGATGGTTGTTTCTGGTCTGTCTGGTTTCCTGGATGCTGTTTCAATCTGTCTGACCTCATGTTCATCATTGACCTCTGCAGTCCCTCCCTCTGTGATGTAGAGCTCTGTGTAGATCTGATTCAGGAGGGTTGGGTTTCCTGCTTTAGCGATGCCCTCAAACACACACTGGAACTTCTTCTTCAGGGTGGATTTAAGGTTACGGTGACAAACTGCAGCTTGAAGCTCTGAATGAGAAGAAAAATAAACACTCAATTCCAAAAAGAACTAATCTTTAAAACATGTTGCTCCATCTTCCATCTCTGGAAAATGTTCATTTATCCAGCAGCTTAAATCTTTAGATAAATCCTCTTACTGCTCTGCAGACGGTCAGCCAGCTCCTCCTGCTTCATTCTCCTCAGGAAGTCCACTGTGATCTTCACAAACGCCTCTCTGCTGCTGCTCCTCTGACTCTCTAAGCATTCTGGGTAATCTGGACTCAGAACCTTCTGGATCTTCTTCAGCTCGTTCTTCACAAAAGTGATGATGTTGTCCTCCAGCAGCTGGAACAGAATATTTATGAATGAGCCAATCAGACTGAAATCATGGAGCCAAACATCAGATCCATGTTGGACACACTGACGATCCACTGGTCTACAAAGAGCAGCATGGAGATGACTGTGAACAGAACAGATGTAACAGTAGTTGTTGTACATGTACAGACCATAAATATGGAGTCCAGCTGTGTTTGATGCTGCTGGGCAGACTGACCACTGGGAACCTCTGAGCTCTGCTGCTCCACTCTGTGGAGGAACCATGAAGGATTAGATCAACACAGGATGAAGATCCAGGAGTTTCTGCTCAAATAACTTCATCTGAATCAAGTCTGTCAAGTTTTAAACTCTCAGATTGTGAACATATCAGTAATTTTCAGTCTGTTTTCATGGACGTCCTTTCAGTGGTGATGTCAGGGATGATTTTGAAGAAGCTCATCAAACTGAACCATCAGCAGATCACTGCTCCAAAACCAGAACATGATCCGAGTCTCCCTCCACCACCAGAACACCAGCTTTACTAACGTGGTAGATCAGTGTAGTACAGATCAATAACTGATGAGTCATTTGATCAAAATCACTGAGTGCTTCACGTCTGACCCTCTGATGCTTCTGTAGACATTTTGCATATTTAATGAATGTCTGACAGTTTTACATTCATTCTATGAACACAGTGGAAATGTTGTGTTATAGTCTCCATGTTGTTTCCAGCATCATAAATTCTTAAGTTCAGAAAATTAGATTCTTTCTTCACAGCTGAAAAACAACAACATTTATTCTCTATTGAAATCTGCATCGTCCACTCCAAAGGTCACAATCTGAAGGTAACATCTGGTTTTGTTCCCTGTGGTTAACTCTGAGCATCAGTATGGTGGGATTTATCCACTACATCCACACCACTGTGGTTCAGTGTTGTCCTGATGGAGTAACAGCAGCCAGTATGATCCAGGCTTTAGCTGCTGGGTCTCTGTGTGACCTCTCAGACTGTTTAACAGATCAGACACAAAGAGAATCAGAGCAGCTCTGTTCTTTAAAGACAAACATGAACCCACTCAGGTCACACTTTCCCCACAGATATGAGCATCACTGTCCTCAAACAGCAAATGACCAAGTCGAACATTTGGATCTTTTCTCTTTCATTGTTTTCTTTTTAATGAATCTTTGTAACAATCTGAGGATGTTTCAGGTCATATTTATCCAGGAAACACAAACATGTAAAGGAGTCATCACAGCTCTCTGACCTCGTTGCTCCAGGTTCACCACTGAAGTCTGGAGGTCGACCTTTGGACCGGTCACTCCTCACAGACGGACAGCTGGACCCTGCAGACTGTGACCTCTGACCTCTGCAGACACAAACATGATTGAAGCAGCTGTGATCACACAGACTGCAGATAATGCAGCTGTTTCCTGTCAGTAACATCCTCTTAGATTAGAGTTCAGCTTTTTACAGGAAAACTGGACAAAACTGATTTTTGTTACAAACTCATTTTCATTTCCTCTCAGCTCACAAACACAGTCAGACAATCAACCAGAGTCAACACTGATTATAATGTCAGTGCAGAATTATTTCTGTTACTCAGTGAGTTCAGCTCTCTGACCTCGTTGCTCCAGGTTCACCACTGAAGTTTGGATTATGACCTTTGGACCGGTCACTCCTCACAGACGGACAGCTGGACCCTGCAGACTCTGCTCTGTCCTCCTCTTCCTCCATCATCATCTTCAGTCAGTCTGAGAGGTAAACCACAAACACTCAGTGAGTTCACATTAACAGGAGGAACTGAGTTACAGTCGCTGACCTCTGACCTGTCATGTGACCATGAAACCAGGTCAATATGTCTGTAGGTTCAGTCATCCAGGTCATGTGATCTAAGGAGCTTGGAGAGAAAAGAGACGTCTTTAAGTTTCTGGAAGACGTTTCATCTGAGAAGCTTCTTCAGCTGTAAAACCAAACGGTGGAGAGTCCCAGATATTTAAACCTGAGAGGGAAAGAAAGCATGTCGCTGACCCACCACTGATGTTATTTCAAGGAGGAAACTGAGAGCCTTTGCACCAGGAGCACAAACATCAGCTCCAGCAATGATCCACTGATGTGTTTTTATTCCATGTATGAATGTTGTTATTGACAGAGATGACGTTTGTGTGTCAGTGATGCAGTGACTGTTGTTGTTACCTGTACAGGCTGGTTAGACTCTATGAAACAGATCATACAGATCTCTGCATGTTAGAAGAGACTATTAAAGGTCATGAATGAGACAAAGGCAGGGAGGCGTCCTTTACAGCTAAACAGCAGAGTGAGAGAACAGCCAGCACCTCTACATTTATCACATTATACAGCACATGTATGATACTGACAGGGATGAGAAGAATTTAGTGATTCTGATCCCATCATTGATATTACTTATTGATTCTCAGTAGCTCTGCTCTGACAGTCACCACCATCACTGAGCAGCATATCAAAGACATTTGTGCACATTAACTGCATGTTGTGGCTCAAATGTTTGTGCATGTTGGAGGCATTTCCTCTTTGTTGTGATCAGTGTTGGTCATTACTCAAAACAGTCATTATTACACATATTACACAGAACACTTTGATTAAAAGTAATGGAGTACGTTACTTCATTACTCCTCATAACATTACTTTGATGTTAAAATGAACAAATGAGCATGTAACAACATAAAGCTGAGGTACAGCCCCACACACCAACACAGATCCTGATGAGGTCACGTGATGTTTCTCTGAGTGTTTATGAACACAAATCAAAGATGAAACAGCACAAAGACACTTCAAAGTGATTCTACTGTAGAAACATGAACAGGTAGAAACCTGCAGCCTGACTGCTCATCACTTTGTTACCTGTTCAAGTTCAGCAGCAGCAGCTCACTTTATCACGGTGCTGGTCTGGGGTCAGTGTTTACTCAGCTTTAACTCACTCTGGGTTCTAGGTTAGCTTAGCTTTAGCTTAGTGTTAGCAGCTGTGTGCTAGCTTAGCGTCAGAGCTCTGCAGGTGTCTCGTGTGTAAATATTAATCACAGTGACAGTAAAGGAGGTAAAGGGCTGTGACGTCATCACGTACGCTGCGTCCTCTGTGGGCTCTGAGTGAACTCAAAGTACAAACTACAAGTACACAAACACGAACGTAGCTCAGAGTGGCGGACACACTCGGCCTCGTTGGTCCAGCTGTGAGTCCGTTACCGTGAACTATGGAGCGGCAGATTTGTGCTGAACTAAGCTGCACACAGCTGATGTTAGCCAGGAAACATTACACACTGACTTTAATGGAGAGACCGGAAATACAAACACACACAGTTTGTTGTGTGAAGAAATCAAACACGAGCTGAACAAACAGTAAAGTTCCTAAAGACAAACTGTTAAAGGAGGAAACAAAGCAAACTTACAGTTTCTTCACACACCAACAACAAGCTCCACTGCACGAAGTTCAGGAAGTGAAAGTAAACTTTGAGCAGGAAGGAAACACCCAAAGAGACGTTTGAGGACAATAAGGAGCATTGGGACACTGTGCTGCGTTCAGTTGCACCTGGGAAACTCCAAACCTCTGGCAGGCTGTGATTTATTTCTGCTGGTTTTCCTGTTTGAAGCACAAACATCCGTCATCACTTTGTTGTTGTTCTTCCTGCAGCGTTTAAATGTTTCAGCACTGAACTGATGTTTCTTCAAAGCTCATTTCAACCTGTTGAAGTCATGAATGAAAGTGCAGACTGAGAGTGGATCACATGATGTTTGAGGTGTGTCATGTGACATGTTCAGTATTGTCACACATGTCTAGATTGTCCCTGATATCATAACTGCTCAAACACTGATGATTATATTTGAAGAATTATTCCTGATGGCAGCAAAGTTTGAATGGAGCTCTCTGTCTGTGCTGATTTGTCGCCCTCTGGAGGTCAAAGCACAAACTGCATGATGTCACTGTAACCACCACAGAGACAGGAAGTGTTTTTATGACTGAAACACTGAAATGATGCTAACGGCTGTCGTTAGGCTCACTGACAGCAGTGCTGATGTGTTCATGTCAAACACTGGCTCAGGTCAGACTCCTTCATCCTTCTCCAGCGTGAGGCCGCCCTCAGACCCACAGGAGCTCTGACCTTTGACCTCCTGACCCTAACCATTTTAGTCTTGTTGCATCTGCAAATCCATCCAAACTGTAGCCGAGCAAAAGAAGCTGGAAGCTGTTCTATGAATGATGTTGTTGAAGGAGCTTGGAAAGAAAAGCGTCTGGACTTCTTTAAGTTGCTTGAAGAGGGACATGGACGTCTTAACGCCCACTCACATCCTGGGACATTTGATCACAGGAAATCACATGATAGCGTGGGGCTAGATCTCACAATGGGTTCACCCAAAACCTTGGCTGATTGTGACCCACACCCGTTTTCACGGAGGAGGAGTTTCACATCCTGAACATGTGACAGCCTGGTTTAAAGGGACCAAAAGTAACTGGACACCTGATTCAGTTCAGGTTTATTCATCCACTCCAAACCACAGCAGCAGTCACCTCCAGGGAACCAGCTGATCCATGTAACTGGGGACAGACCACAGCCCAGAGCACTGGTTCATGATGTGTTTGTGGACTGTAGGTTGTTTGGATAGAGATGAGATGTACTCAGCAGTCTGTCTCTAATGTTTAATGAAATGTTCTGAAGATGATAATAACTTGTGATTTTCTTTTGAATGAATCTTTAATCGTGTTGTAGGGCCTCTGACTCTCATGAAGATTTTCACATCAATGTGCTTTTCACAAAGATATTAACAATGAAAATGACGTGCAGCCCTGAACTACTCATGCGTTAACTCAGCGGTTCCCAACCCCCGGGTCACGGACCGGTCCGTGAGTCATTTGGTACCGGGCCGTGAGAGTCGAGGCTCGGTGTGAAATTGATGGTTGATAGGTTTGTAGCATAAACCTGTTCGCTGGATCGTTCAATCCAGCTACACAGCAAAGCAAGACACGAGTAGTTCTTTATGTTTCTCGTGCACGGGAGAGACCTGGACCAATGCCGTTCCTTCGCTTGACCACAGTCGCTCTCGTCCGTTCCCTCGTAACACTGCTCTTTATTGAGGTTACATGAATATACATAGGTTCATTAACATACACGTGAACAAAGGTACCAGTCTGTATGTTATGTGGGTGTGTGTGTGTGTGTGTGTGTGTGTGTGTGTGTGTGTGTGTGTGTGTGTGGAGTCAGAGTGTGACCCCATAAACGACTTCCCTAAACCTGCTGGTCTGGAAGTCCAGCAGTTCATCTAAACAAAAGGCACTTAGACTAAAACAGACATCCTACCACAAAACAATAAGAAGGTAGCACCTCTCCCATGATCCCAGGACGTGGGTGTGAATGCCAGAACACTCTGGAGTCACACAAAGTCTTTAAAGACTACTATCATTACACAATTGGTTCTACACCTCTAAGCATATATGGTTAGATATTCCCCAATAACAATGACAATGATAAAATATAAATCCAACAATGGTTTTCAGGGTTTTTATCGTTAACTTCGTTTCCCTGGGTCTTTTCCCGTGTTGTAGTCGTGTGTCTTATTTTGAAAGAAATGTTTACGCGTTACCATAGCGACCAGAGAGCATTAAGGCTGCAGACAGGTGCATCCAACAACATTTTATTTTCCCTTATTTGATTTATGGACCTAACTGTATGAACTGGACTTTGGCTTTAATGCTGCTCCTCTTCATCATTGCTGTGTTGCATTTCCATCATTCTGCTGCTGGATTCACTGCAGGCTTTAACAAACACTCCTTTGGGTCCAGGCCCAGCCACGTGTTTGTAAGCTGCTGTGCTCCTCACAAATAAAGCCTGAAGCAGCTCAGACTGTTAGAAGCAGCACTGAGCCCTGTTACAGTTATAGTGTTAGAGCAACGGCTGCAGCCTACAGCATTTAAACTAGCTGACAGTAAACACATCACTCAGGGTTCAACACTCAGGAAAGTGTGTGACCTTCCACACTGACAGAAGATGCTAAACATGACTTTAAACTGTTGTTTGTTAAAGCCACACAGATCTGAGAGCAGGGCTCAGTGGGTACATGAGCCTTTATACATGAAGGCTTTCTGTTTCCAGGAGAGGAAACATGTGATCCAGCTGTGTTTGGTCACATGGATCTGCTCTGCATGGATCACCTGACTAAACATGTTGTTATTATTGTTCTTACAGTCTTAAATCGGTACATCAGGTGGGTCACATGACACCCGGGGGTGACAGCAGCATCTTTCCTCTTTAGAAAGCTGCTCTCTGTCCCAGGAGCTGTTGTCACAGTAACAGCAGGAACAGGAAGTCACACGCTCTCTGCTCTGTGATTGGCTGCTTCTTATCTCAGCTTCCTGCAGAGGGTGGAGGTCTGCTGATGACGCACAACAACAGAAGTGTGACTTTCACTTCCTGTTTATTGCTGTTGTTCTTAAAGCTCTCAGGCGATGCTGCAGCGCCCCCTGCTGACACAAACTCCTCCCTCTGTCTCAGAGGTCACAGGTCAGCCTGCTGCAGAGGGTCTGCCTGTTCATGGTATTCCTGAGACAGAGCCGAGGCTCAGCGTCAACGCTGGTTTCTGATTGGGTCAGCATGTGCAGGCTGCCATGGTGTTGGTGTCACCACTACAGACAGCTCAGGTTCAACTGGTTCTTCTTTGATTTGCTTCTATAGCACAAAGGTTGACACCAGTCTGGTCCAGTTAGCATCTGAATCCATAAACGTGTGAGCTCGTCCCACCAGAGGACGTCAGCATCATGGGGATAATGTCTACAGCAGGAAAACACAGGGACAGTTGGGTTTGCTGCACATCTGGAACACACAGTTAGCTCAGATATGTTCATGTCGCTAACACCAATACAGTGACTGAGTGCTCTATAGCAGCTAATGCTAACAACTGTAACACTGCTGTTTGTCATGGTTTTCAGACCAAATGATAACAAACGTTGGGAAAAGTGAAATATTGGAACATGAAATCATAAATTATTACATTTAAACAACAATAATACAGCTAAATTTCCCCTGTTGGCTCATAAGCTGCTCACCTGGATGCTACATCAGTGCAGTCCTCTCTGAACATTAGATAATCAACACACACACACTTATTGTTGAGAGGCTGACTTCACTAAACTCACAGAAACTCTTAAGAAGCTCCTCAAATGATGACTTTGGAGTTTTGTGTTACTGTCAGTGTATAAAAGCTAGAAAAGGAAGAAAAGCAGGAGAAATGATCAAAGTGCTGCTGTGTGCAGGAAGAACTACAACATGTTAGTGAGAAACACAAACAGGGTGTGAAACACACTCCAGAGGAAACGCTGTGTGCAGGCTGTCTGTGACTTCCTGTGTCTCTGCCACAGACTGGGACAGACACCAGTGAAACCAGTCACTGTGGTCATGTGCTTGTAGCCAGCAGCCTGTGATGTGAGGCTGCTTGAGTCAGTCGTCTGCTTCCACCATGTAAACCTTGGTGTCTCCTACATGCACAGATGTTTCCTGCAGACTGTGCTCCTCCAGCTGTCACACAGATGTTGAATCAGCAACATCTGTGTCACGTCCTCCCTGGTCCCACAGATAACAGGCTGCATACAAGAGGCTCACCTCTGCTACCTGCTGCTCCACTCCCCATCGCTGTTTTGGCCACGCCTCCCGTTGGTCAGCAGGTAAAGGTGAAGCCTGGGACATGGAAGCCTTTACAGCAGAGCTTCATGGGCCTGTCCAGCAGCAGGCTGAGGAGAGAAAGGTGACAGAGTTCGCTGTTACAAACAGTTTCTCAGCTTTGATCTAAAAGAGCTTCTTTCCTGTTAAAGCAGCTGAGAGTGAGCACATGTTCTCCCCCTGAGGTTCTCATGACAGAGGAAGAACTCACAGCTGAGGAGGACCAGGATCTCCATCCACTCACAGTCCCTGCAAACAAAACCACCATTTGAACTTTAACATTTGTTGTCAGTTCTTGTGTCACTCAGCACATCTCAGCTGTTCCTCTGAGTTTCTTCTGAAAGTCTTCCTGTGATTGGCTGTTCACAGACACATGACTACATGAATCAGCTCCACATGTTCTCAGCAGCAACATCTGGGCAGCTGTGACAGGTTAAAGACAACATGTTTCTAAGTGCAATTAGAAGAAGAAGCCAGTAAAGACGCGTCTGTGATGCAAAGCAACAGAAGAGCAACGTGAGCCACAGTAAGTGATGGAGGATGAACTGGTCCTGTCTCTGTTGGTGGGCTCGTATACTGGCAGGAAGGAAGCTTCTCTGGGATTTCTCCCTCAGCACCAGTGAAGCCTCTGTTTCTGTCACTATTGTCTCTTTGAACTGTGATTATTTTGTGCTTTCACAGCATTTTCCTGTTTCATGGTGTTTTAGAAGCAGCAGTGTGTGTGATCTCTCAGGCCCACCGTCCATCCTGTATACTTGTTGTTTGTAGTGTCACCAGTGCAGTGATGACCACAGGGTGGCGCTGTGCTGCATCACAGGCAGCCTGAGCTGGGCCTGTTCCATATAACATATATATCAGATGATGATATGAAAGAGTTTGTTTCATGGTGTAAAATATGTTACATGGTTGTGATGCTCACTGTAGTGTCTGTATTAAAGTTCTCTCTTTCTCTTATATTTAATATAACCACACTACGGACGCTCGTTAGCAACAACGCCGGTAAAACCATCGCGTGGCTCCGCCGTCCGCTTCTTTATTTTCCACATAAACCTTTCACAATAAAGCTCAAGATCCTATTGAGACTTTTCAAAATAAAAGGAATCACATGAAAGAGCATGCAGAGAGTTTAGGGATGAAAAGCCAAAAAGAGCCGTCAGGGGCTAAAACATGAATGTTACAACAGGCTTTTCCCCGCAGCACGCCGTGTGATAAATACTCACAAAGACTCACAAACGTGTCGTTTCATGCGTCGGTCAAACACTCGACGCCCAGCTGGAAACACTTCAGGGAAGTTCATCTGCCCGAGATTCAGAAAATCGCCATAAACGCTCCATATTCACCTTTACATGGAATATAAAGGGAAAAGAAGAAACACAGTGCTGTGTCAGCGTTAGACATATAGATATATCCTTGCTTTTAATACATTTGAAGGTGGGTGGGAGAGGTGCTTCTCCGCGTAGTCTACGGTCTCTTTGGGATCGGTAAAGCTTTTCCTCACATCACCATGGGTCACTAACAGCTTTGCAGGGTATAGCAGTCTGTACCTGACGCCGGTCATCCCACGTAGTCTTCCTCTCATATTTGCAAATGCGGCTCTGCGTTTCCAACAGAGGGAGGGAAATCTGGGAGGATGTTTATTTTAAAAACCCTTATACATCAGGTTCTTGTTCTCTGCAGCTTTCAGCAGAATTTCCTCACCAATGTGGTAGTAGTGCAATCTCAAGATGATGGGCCGAGGAAGATGACTTTGTTTGGGACGCTGGCGATTCACTCTATGTGCTCGATCGATGAGTGGCTTCTCCTCGAGAGATAGCGCCTCCGCCAACAGGTGTGAACCAACTCAGTCATCTTGGGTCCCTCTGTGCCTTCTGGTATTCCTGCAGTTCTTAAATTATTCCTCCTGGAGTGCCTCAAGAGCTCCACATCTCTCATCTAACTTCTTTACCTCCGCAGACAAACGCTCCACAGTGGCCTGGAGAGTGGCGATGGTGTCAGAGTGGTTCGAGGCACAGTCCTGCAGTTCAGTCAAAGTGTTATCATGCCTGGCCACGTCGCTTTTTATGTCCGAAATTGAGGGCTGGATGCTCTGGTTCAAGGATGATATCTCGCCTCCTATGGTGGTAGAAATCTCTAATATGCAAGTGTCCAGTGCTAGTTAGTTAGTTCTAGTTCTAGTGGTTAGTGGGGCTTTATTTGATGATTCTAGTGTGTGTTACATTGTTGTCATATTGTTGAGTCGCAGAGCTGTACAGTGTTACAGTTTCTGTAGAGTCTGGTATAAGGAACTCAGATCCCTCTGTGAATAATGTTCACTGAAACTGATCTGTAGTTAATGAACTAGTCAGGATTTACACTAGAGAACGTTTCTGCCATTACATGGCCTGTATTTGTAGAGCGCTTTACTCGTCCCTAAGGACCCCAAAGTGCTTTACACATCCAGTCATCCACCCATCACACACTCACACAAGTTCAGTTTTTCATTGATTATGGTCCCAAGATATTTATATGATTGTACTTGCTCTATTTTCTGACCTTTAATTAAAGTGACTCCGTGCCCATTTTGTTGTTTCCTAAAATCAACAACCATGTCTTTTGTTTTAGATATGTTCAGCTGGAGATAAGACTCCTCCCACCACTGAACAAAGTCATCAATGACTGGGCCGTGGTTAGTTTCACCCTCTTTCAGTAAGCTGACAATAACAGAGTCATCTGCATATTTAATAATGACCCTGTTTTCATGTCTGCCCTGACACATGTTTGTATAGAGAGTGAATAATAAGGGCGATAGGACGCAGCCTTGAGGAGAACCTGTGGAGGAGAACACTGGGTCAGACAGAACCCCATTTATTCTCACTCTTTGTGACCTGTCAGTTAGAAAATCTAAAATCCAGCCCAGCAGGTTTTTCCTGATTTCAAACTGTTCTAAAAGTCTTTTAATTAAAATATGGGGCTGTGTTGTATTAAAAGCCGAAGAAAAATCAATGAAAAGAAGTCTTGCAAAAGTCCCTTTACTCTCTACATGTTTAAGAATCAGATTTAGTAAAGTCAAAAGTGCGTCCTCCACTCCTCTGTTGGGCCTGTATGCAAACTGCATTGGATCCAGCTGACCTTCAGTCTCTTCATAATCACATTTCTGATGATTTTTTCAAAGACTTTCATGACAACTGAAGTGAGGCAACAGGCCTGAAGTCGTTTAGATTTAGGGACAGGAACCACGACTGCTTCTTTGCAAAGAGAGGGCACATGTTGTGTTTGCAAGGATTTGTTAAAAATAACCTGAAATATAGGCCTGAGTTCATCAGCACAAGATTTAATTAGGCGGCCACTAATATTATCAGGACCTGGCTCTTGTTCACATTGACTGTATGAAAGGCCTTTTTAACATCGCTGAGTTCAATGATAAAGTGCTGAGTATCTCTCAGTTTCTGTTTCAGTTCCCAAATATCCTCGCTGAAATCAGAAGAACTAAAACGAGCATAAAACATGTTTAAAGCATTTGAAAATCTCTGTCTGAATTAAACCATCTAAAATGACCTGACTGCTGCTCTGGGGATTTTGAAACCCTGCTATGGTTTTCATACAAGTCCAGGCAGACCCAAAAGTTTTTGCAGCAAATTTGCTTTCAAGAAGGTTTTTGTCTGTTTTGCTTTCAACATCTCGATTTTCATTTCCTTGGTGGCTGTCTGAAAATCGGTAACAGCCCCTCTTTAAAGGCCTGTCTCTTTTTCCTTAAACAGGATTTGACACTTTTAGTGACCCATGGCTTATTGTTAGCGTAAATTTTAACGCGCTTACAGGGTATAATCATGTCTTTACAAAATACTGCACAGGAGCTAGTAACATCCACCAAAGCATCGAGATCATCTCCACAAGACTGAAGACGGGGCTGTACGAAGTCACTTTATCTCTACAGGACTGTAAGCTGTCGTCTGTGAGGCGTGAGCGTGTTTGTTTGAACACAGTTCACGGTGGAGAACAGCTGCTGACATAATGTGGATCCCAAGATCCATAACTGGCCTACCTGGGGCTGAAAGTCTCCATAAATGCAGGCGTTTCGGCGGCTACACCGGCTTCCACGAGTGTGACGCTTATTTTGAGAAAATAATAGAATATAAATGTATTTTTATATTTCAATATCACAATAATCTTCCAATGTAGAACTACAAGTTAAAAAAGAAGTAACATAAATCAAATCCACTTCAGCTAAATACTTCTCATTTATTTCCATCTTACATGCTGTGACTGCAGCCATTCCCACATCTCTGTGAATGGGACTCATGGACATGGATCAGTGGTTGTTGATCAATGGTCCTGAGAATCTGCATAATTAAGATGAAGGAACGGAGCTCCCAGCCCATCGTTCCTGCAGCTGCTTTCAGTCTTTATGCAAATGTCCTGTTTGTAAGACTGAAACCTGCAGCTGAGACTGAAGACGTCACCTGATGATGACGACACGTTTCTCCCACAAAACGCTGCGTCCAGATGAACAGAAGCAACAGACTCACTTTCCTGGATGATTGAGATGCATCAAGACTTCATTGTGTGTTACTTCTCATTCAGCACAGACACATTATTCCTGTTAGGTCATGTCAGCTGTCACTCAGTACAAGCACAACTGTGAACAACACAAACTTCTCTTCAATGTGTCACAGAAACACTAAGTGTGAGAGCCTGTATGACACACAGGACAGACTGTAAGCTCTGCTGGCTGCACAGCACTTTGTAGCAGTTTTCCAACATGTCCTCCACCCGTGATGTCAGTGGTGGGACCCCAGTCACAGCACTCAGCACCACCTCCTTTAAATGGATTTTATAGCAGTTCCTCCCGTTACTCAGTGCAACGCTTCTTAAATGTGTTTTTGCAGGATAAAACACAGCAGGTGGTGTAGAGAGGACGTCAGCTGACGGAGCAGAGGGAGGCAGACTGTGGATAAATGACAGAGTGAGAGGAGAGCAACCATGACAGAAGCACAGGTGTGGCAGATAGAAGTGGCTTTATAGACACTTATTGTCAGTCCTCGTGCATGCTGTGGAAATAAGTGTCTGTGTCATGAGGTGACATGTGAGCTTATCTTTGGTCAATAAAGCTGAACGACCAGTTTTCACTTTGCTTGTTACGCTTGTTTAGTGACGTCTGGGTTTCTGTGGAGCCCGAATTTTGATGAGTTCTGGTGAAATCATCTGAGATCATCTGAGCATCGGTGAAGAGTCAGCAGAGAAAGTGTGGGACAGAAGTTTGCTTTGGACACATGGACTGAAATCAAAAAGTAACAAACAGGATTTCCAATGGACAGTATGGAGAAGTGAAAGTACACAAAGGCTGTGCTGGAACACGTGTGTTACACTTTTTGACAGCTGAGAACAAAACACAATATTTTGCATCATCTCTGCAGTGTCTCTTCTTTCCTCTGCTGTTGTGCTTTTAGCTCCAAACTGTTTCAAATGGTTTGTCAGCAAGCTGACCTCTGACCTCTGCAGTACTAACTCCTGACCCGTACGAAGAGCGGGCGTTTCTGACCTTTGACCTGCAGCTGTATGTCTCTCAGTCTCAGTTCTTCTCTCCGTCACTGATGGAGCAGGTGTAGTTGCTGCTGACAGTCAGTCGTTTGTTTTCTCAGAGTGAGGCTGAAGTCTGAACTGTTCAGAGCATCAGGTCTCATCAACGTGCGCTGCTGTAACGCCGCTTTGTCCTCTGAGATCACCAGGTATGAAACCCGAGTGCTGACAGAGCAGCATGTTCCCCCTCATTCACCTCCACCACCACAGCCAAGGCATGCTGGGAAACTGAGGACACACAGACGGAGAACTGAAGTGTCTGCTGTGTGTTCATCTCAGAGTCCTCACAGGTGACACATTAGCTCCAGAACACCAAGCCAGGTGTTTGAAGCCTGACAGGGATTCTTCCCATCCAGAGGGAGGATTTAGCTGCACAACAATGAACATTAGTGTGTAGTTTAGAAACACAGACTGTGCCTGCACTGCATCTAGTGAAGAAAAGTGTTACTGCCAGAGAACGAGGCTCCTTTAAAGCAGCTGATATTAAGGTTGAAAAATCAACAATAAGCTGATGTAATCAACGTTTCACAAAATGGTCAGCAGCTAAAATCTGGAGCCGTTCTTTGGTGGTAATTAACAGTTTGTTCTTGTTAGCTAATTATGTCATTAAAGGTAGCAGCAGAAGCCTTGTGTTGAAAGCCCATTCACTCACACATTCACACAGTATGTGTGTGTCTGTGTTACACTGTGGACATCCCTTCTGTTGGAGCGCCATCTTGTGGCAGGTTTAAGAAATGTTCTTCTTGTAAATCCAAACTGATGCACCTCCATAGCAGACTGTGGAGGCTTTCAGTGACATGAAGACTTGATTTATACTGTCATATTCTCCTGTTACACAAAGCACAGCACGCTGAACATGGATGAACTGAAACTCCCAGCATCTGACTGAGGAAAAGCACAAATCATTCTCACACTGACTCCTGCTTGATTTTAGATTTGCTTTCAAATCCTCACACTTTCATATGAAGCACTAAATGGGCTCCAGACTGTTTATCTCAGCTTCCTGTCAAACACACTGCTGCTCACACCGAGGCTCAGTTTACTCCTCCAGCCTGGCTTAACCTGCTGTCTGTTAAAAACAGTCCCACACTCCTCTGTTTAATCCTTCTGATCAGACTCTTTGATTTTGTATTGTTTTTACCTGAAGTTGTGTTTTTGACATGGTTCTGTCTGTGAAATAAAGCTCACACACACACTGCTACAGTCCTTCATACACTTAGAAACGAAGCTGCTCCTTTCCTCAGTGCTGACACATAAAGAAGAGTTGGTTTTATATCCAACACGTCTCTGTTCCAGAAAACAGCTTCAGCAGCCTCTGAGTCTGAACTTGGAGTTGGTTATAAGCCACAGGCCTGTGTGCACAGCAATGAGGAAATATAATGCAGTAAGTGAAACATGGATGTGTGGAACAGATTATCCCAAAGGTTGATTCTGTTCATCTGGACGTTCTCAGTGAAACATTTGGTCTCTCGGTCAGGTGACTCCTTTAGTCTCAGCTGACTGCAGGTTTCCAAACCTTTGTCACTGGATCACTCACTTCATCTCCAACGTGTCCCTGACACAGACAGCTGGAGCCGTTACAGCAAAATCATTGATCATCGTTTTTAGAACATTAGCTGGTGTTGGTGGGCAGGCTAGCAGTGCTAATTGTTAGCACTAGTTCTGCTGCTCTCCCTTTGTCTCTGTTATTGTTGGTCTTTAGTGAACAATAGAAAGTGTCTTCATGAGACTGTTGCCTAATGTTCAAATGTAGATAACACCACCTGCACCAACCTGTTACACAGCACAACCCTCTGGTGTAGCTTTGCCCATACGGTAAAAAAATATATTTTAAAATACATTTTAAAATATATTTATATATTTAAAATGTATTTTAGCACATATATTTTTTGGCCATTTTTTGTATATTTTGAAATATATTAATAAAATATATTTCAAAATACAATTTAAATGTATTTAAAATCATTCAAAAAAATATAAATTTAACCCTTCATATATTTCTAAGAAAACACATTCACATGTAACATCTGAAAGAAATTTTTATTTGATGTTTAAAACATACATATAGCATATCAATCAAGCAAGGAATATTCATTTTATAAGTTTATTCTCATTACATACTTAAACATTCTAAAAGAAACACACACACACATATACATATATGTGTGTATATATATATATATATATATATATATATATATATATACACACACACACAGTCTCAGTTCCCCCAGCTTTCACTGCAATCCTCAAAGCCCTTCTGGACACGCTGGGAAACCCCTTCCTTACCCCCACTGTAACAAAAAAAAGTCACAGTTCTATTACTTTTATCAGAGTTAAAATAAAAATGTGATTTATGTTAGCTGGCTTCATTTAGCAAACAGATATTTCTGTTTATACAGATACAGATATTAATACAGATATATTTTACGCATAATTTACCTCCTTTTTTTTTCCTAGATGGGAAGTCTGTCCAGTTCACATTACAGTAATGCTAACACCCCTTTTGGTCGTCTCTCCTTACCTTCCAGCATTCATAAATCTGTTGACCTTCTTTGTCTGAGACCAACCACTACAATGCATCATCACCTATTTGTATTGGTAACTTACTTTACAACCTATTTTAATGGTTGCAAAGTAAGTTACTTGTGCTGTATGCAATTTTAGATACACAGAAAGTCTTCACTTACTATATATGGCTGTCATAGTGTCCTTATCAAGGGCAGTTCTTCACTCTGCGCCGATGTCCGTTTTGCTCTGTCCTCCTATAAAAAGCATGAACATTTGAGTGTTTGACTAGTTTTAGATTTCCAAAAATTTGATATTTGTACAACTAAACATTTGAACTACAATATATGCTATTGAGCGATACTTTTATGGGTAATTTTTGGTAAAGAAACTGGTGACAGAGTTGTAGGCTTTTTAAAGTACTATTAGCTAACCATTTGAACTGACTTTCAAAGCTGATTACCTTTTAAATTGCTGTGGATCAAAACCTCCAGTGGGAAGGCGGCCATTAGAAGAACACGCACCATTGAACCTGAAAATAACAAAAACAAACAAAAAACAGAACAATATATAAGAGTCCGGTAGGGTAATAAATCTCTTCTGAAGCAATATAGTTATTTTGGGTGAAAAACAAAACATTCCTCTAAAATATATATACTGACATCAGCAATCAACATCATGATTGTAATTATTTCCTTTTTAGTACATCTACTGCTGTTTGCATGTGTCAAGCACTACGACTGTATCTATGCATATAAATTCACCATATATATCCAGCAAAAATGTTTTGTTATAGGAAAACAAACAAAGGCATTCAATCAGAGGTGAGAAATTAATTGGGAATATGAATTATAGGTGAACTATTCTTTACCTACTAGCAATCAAGCTTCTTTAACCAAGAAGCTTGAAATATTTGAATGTAAAATAAAATAAATAAATAAATAATAATAAAAATAACATGATGTAATTAAAATGCACAGCTTACATTAAGGAAATCTGCATTTGTATCCACAGGCTAAAAGTAAAACAGTAAATGTGTTAGTGATAGTACAGGTATTTGTAAAAAAAAAAAAGAGGCAGTAACTGTGACGCTTCTAGTGGGATGCTAAATGCAGAGATTTATATTTACAGTATAATACTGCATGTACGGGTAGCTGTGTTGTGAACTGTAACTGAATATTAGAGAATCTCAGAGAAATTAAATGTATTTATTTTTTAATTTATCAATCATAAAACTGTGTGTTTTGAAGGCCTGTTACGATAACGACTTTTTGTTGGTCGGTATATTGCCCCATAAACAATTGCGACAAGTTATGTCATTGTCATTTTAAGACCATTTTATGTCTTTGAATGTATAATCATAATATAACACCATAATAATGCAAGATCTACACACTTTCAATTGACAAACCAACATCTAATTCTTAAAGCATTTAGATCATTGAAATTAGGAATCAAAATATTAGATACCTTAAAAACTTGAATAAATAGTAAGTTTTCTAACAAATAGAAAACAATGATATTTAATGTTATTGTTTTGTTATCATTATATTTTATTTTTGTAAATATAATGGCACATAAATTACATCATCAACAATTATTGAGGTCATGTACATGTACTGTGTGTTAAGTCGATATATCGATTATTGTGATAGGCCTACTGTTTTGGTATCATAACGAGCTTGTCAAACATGCATGACCACTAAACAATGTCTAAGCAGTAGTACTGGTCTGAATGACAACAAACATAACTAGTGTTTTGGAAAATCTGTTAGAAAACAGTTATTTCAATAATTATGATTAGCATGTGACACAGACACCGCATAAAAAACCACAACAACAAATACTTACTTTAGGAGGATGGGGGAGGGCAGCATGAGGTTGAGACTTTGACATCTGTAAGAAACAAATTCATGTATTACAAACAAGTCACTTAAAAATACATTAATGTGGCAGACTGTTCCCTGTTCAGATGCAGTGTATAAGTACAATCAGGGCTGTCACAACAATGGGGTGGGGCCAAGTGGCTGCAACCCTAGGTACAATGTGCAGGTATATATAATTACATATAATATATGTGAATAAAGCAAGAATCTGTTTAGGTTAGTCACTGTGCTGACTGATGCTTGCTAGGTTTATATGATTGCAAACTGCACAAAAACAACAACAGCAACAACATTAATGACAATGACAAACAAAATTACTTACATTTATGTAAATCTCACATTAGGAAGATCTGCATTCGATTTCATGGGCTGAAATAAATAGGCAGAAACATTACTGCTAAAAAAATAAAAAACAAAAACTCTAAAAAGCCTAAAAATGACTTAAAAAGCAAGGAAATGTGGAACATTGTAATTAGCGAACATTAATAAAGCATAACTGTTCTTTGTTTCTAACCTTGGTAAGTACTCTGTAGCCAGAAGGAGAGGTAGGATTTCTGTGAAAGCCAAATTAAATGTGAATAGGCTTTGATAGTTATTGAGAAGGCAGAATAATAAGAAAAGGCAAAAGTACGTCACAATATAATTAATTAAGTTACATATTTTGATTACCAAATTATGGAAGCGTGGAGCTGCCACCCAGGCAAAAGAAAAATAGAGCTGTATCATGTTATGACGTGAAATGTTTATTGTTCTAACATTATGCTTTTCATGTTTGTATAATACAGTGGTTCTTAACCTTGTTGGAGGTACCGAACCCCACCAGTTTCATATGCGCATTCATTGAACCCCTCTTTAGTGAAAAATAAAGTGTGTTTTTTTTTTTTCAAATTAGACGTAGATATGTTTTTTACTGGTGCACAAAATGAGCCGTGCACGTCACAGCGGAGGCTCTGCCGAACCCCTGAGACCAACTCACCGAACCCCTAGGGTTCGATCGAACCCAGGTTAAGAACCACTGGTATAATATAATATCACGTTATTATAATATACATAATTGTCACGTTCGCACAATATTGTACGGACGTGATAATTATGTACATTTTTCGTACAATGTTGTTCAAACATGTTGTTCAAACATGATAGTATATTGTTAGAACGATAAACTTTTCACGTTATAACGTGATATACTTATATTTCTCTTTTGCCTGGGTGGCAGCTCTACGCTTCCGTTCCAAATACACGAGAATAAAGTAATATTATATGGGAAAAGGCACCTGCTAGCTTGATGATGGAGGCTTCTTAGACTGGCCACCCGCCTTGGCTTCTTGTCGCCACTCCACGAAATAAAGGTCCGTTTCCTCCATGCCGGCTAATTATTCATCCTCATTAAAATCTCGTATATGTTCAGTTGGCAGAATTGAGAATTTTACATCTTCCAACCACTTAATTAACGCGAACATAATCGGCTTGTTTCTTCCCGTCTCCTGTATCCGGCCGTTCCTCTCGCTGTCAGATTTCGCGCCTCAGAGACGTCGTTATTTTTCAAAAAAAAAAAGAAAGAAAGAAAGAAAGAAACAGCAACAACTACTAAAGAGAGTTTTTGCACGTTCATTGCACATTTGTGGGAATGTTTAAATATTAAATTTTTATTAATTACTTTTCATTATATCTTTATTTTTTAAACCACCGTGGCAATGCGCATGCGCATACACTCCTGCACGCAAAGGGCTTTGGAGTTGACGTAATGTCGCAATGCATTGTGGGAGCGCAGCACCATCTTGGCAGGTCACGAATCAAAACAAGTTTGCTACGAACCATTCTGAAACGTAGCTCAAAAGAAAATGACGGTATAGAGACAGATTCTGTCCAGATGCAAAGAGACGGTACTTGATTGTTGAAATGTGGACCCGTATGAAATATAGCCGTGGAGTAGAAACCCTGAAGACCAAACCGCTATTGACTTAGCATGATCTACTCTCATACCTTGTCTGTGGAGTCAGAGCATACATGGCGCACCAATTTCGCAATTATAAATCTCTGGAGGCGCACATCCAATTCACCAAGGACTGGGTACAAGATTTGGCTATTTTTAAGCCTCCACGTTGTGAGTACGCCGTCATTCAAGCAAAGGTAAGTCAGCTTGAGTACTGCGAGTAAAATGCGTTTGATTCCCCCCAACATTCAAATTAGTGCTAGCAAAAATTCATTCGTGAGGGGGAAATTACAGTGAGAACATGTAGAGGCTGTTAGAGGGATAACATAGTGAGTTCAGTGCATTGATGTGACATTGTCCTGAAGGATTTAGTTATTCTTTATGGTTAAAGAAATTGCCCTAATTAATTCATATTTATTATAAATAATCCTAATTACACATCTTGCTTCCTTGTTTGTGTCCTGTGTCACTAAAAATACATTCTGTTTTAGTTTTATACATTGATTAATGACCTGCAGAATCTCCTTGTCATATTAGGTGTCCATAATTGTCACTTAAAGTTGAACTTTATGTTTTCTCCCTCTTGAAAGTGATTACATCCTTGCATTACATACTTTAGGTTCATTTTTTGCTGATAGGTTTCTAAAAAGAAACATGCAGATTTAGAATATAACATGCAGCGTTCTATAGATGGATACATAAAAACACTTTATTTGTTACATTTATGATAAATGGATTTGAAAGTAAATAAAACACATTTGTGTCGGCCTTGGCTTATTAAAGTTCTTGTCTTTAAATGAACTTTGTCTGTGTGTGTTTCAGGTCCTGCACTCTTAAAGACTGAATTGCAGCATTGCAGCCACAGGTCATTGTGAGCATCACAGGGAAGGTTGAAGCCGCCCACTGCAGCTGTATGGCTAGAGTCGTGGAGACTTGCAGCCATGTCACTGCTCTTCTGTTTAATGTAGAAGCAACAGTGAGGATCTGTGGCACAAGGACTGTTACAGATGAACCTGCATACTGGGTTTTGCTGGGTAATATGACCAAGATACAGCCAGAGGTTGGCCATAAGATAGACTTCTCCTCTTCAGCTGCCCAAAAAAAAGGTTCTTGATCAAAACATAGACAGACCATCTGTAGTGACAGGTAAAAGAAGCCATCCTCAAAAAAGAAAAGTTCCACCTGCTACTGTGGAGGAGTTGGATCAACTGATGGGACAATATTTTTCCAAGCATAGTTCTGTTCTGAATAACCCATAATGTTTTAATTTAGGGGGCCATGTAAATACTTTGCATTTACTGAATATGTACTTACTAAATACCACTGTTCAAAAGTTGAATAAAGAAACAAAGAAATGTTTGCCTATTTTTAATTAAAAGCACTTTGTCGAACATCACATCAGTTACAATGTAGAAAAAATGTTATGTATAGTTTACAAATGACAAAATGTTCACATAAAATCATGACAGCATTTGTATAATATCACCCACTACTAGCATTCTGTAATTTACTGTCTCTTTTGAAAACTTATCACTTATCACATGGAGAAACCTTTGGAATGCAAGCATGCTGATCCACACAGGTATGCACACAGGTGTACACATGGGTATTCACAGACGCGGACTACAGCTTTCTTGGCTGCTGCCTCAAAGCACACTGTGCGCTGTCTATCCTGCGTGCTGCACAATATCGTTTATTATTTAGTAACTATTGATATCTATGGCTAGCTAGTTTATTGTGATGGTGCTTTTTTTTCTATTATTATGTTGCTCTTTGTTGTTTGCTGTCTCCTCTGTTTTTTTTTTTCTCCATACAGGTGACCCAGGAGTTTTTTTTTTTGTTGTTTGTTTTTTTTTCTCTCTTCCCCCCCTTCTCACCGTCTCTTCCCCCCTTTGGTTTTCTTTCTTTCTCTCCCTCTCTTTCTTTCATTCTTTCCCCCTGTCCTATCCCCCAGTCATGTCTGTCCCGTTTGCAACTGAAAATAAAATAAATTCATAATTATAATAAAGGTCAATCAAATGGACCAATATGGCAAGGCCATGATGATCCACTTGGTAAAATAAATCCGCTTGGCATCTTTCTTGGCCTTAAGACAACAATTCTGATGGCTATAGATCCAAACGGGACAAAAAAAAACAAAAAAAAAATCAACACACTGCTTCAGAAGCTCTGTGTCGAAGCTTGATTCGCCCTATGACAGCTGGGATAGGCTCCAGCGCCCCCCGCGACCCTGAAAAGGATAAGCGGAAGCGAATGGATGGATGGATAATATTATTTATAAATATACCCCTCCGGCGATTAAATGCATACCTGCATGGAGGCAGGACCTCACAGCAGAAGCATACTCCATAATGTGTTGTACATTATTACATGTATATATATGTAACGTGGTATTTTTCAATTATTGTATTTACCAACATCAAGAAGTCACAAGCAAAGAAAGACCACACCATGGTGCATGTTTAAACAAGGAGAGTTTACCGGTCAAAACTATTTATTAAACAAATAAAACACATTTTTTAACCACCAAAAAATACACGTTCAAAGCAACACAGCGGCGGCCCAATATCAGACAGAACTCCACTCTGTAGAGTGAGCAGTCATTATGAAGCAGTTGGTTTTCTTTTGTGGATTCAAGCTGCTCTTCATATTTTTGGCCACCAGATGTCACCAGAGAGGACTGTGTTGAAAAGCTTCGAGTAATGAACCGTTTTTCAATACAAGCTTCAGAAAGCTTCATTTAGCCATCACTACCTGTAACGTTATTGTGACACATTTTATGAGTGAACTTGGCTCTAAGTGACTCACAGGTTTCTTTGAAAAACACTTTCTTACATCCAGCTTCTTCCTCTTTGCTGCCGTCCTCCTCTCCTCCTCGCAGCGCAGGCTTGCCGCTGCTGAAACTAAACAGAGCTCCCTGACAGGCTCAGCCAATCACATTGGCCATACTTGTCACATGACCAGGACTCCAGTAGAAGTAATTTAACTCTTTGGGCACCGCTGGGTGATACGTATGGAGTGCCAGGACTGCCATAATGCATTAATTAAATACACCATTAAATAATTAATTAAATGTGGCAATAATTAATTAAAATTGGAATTAATTAATTAAATAAATAGTTATGACACATGTAATTAATTAATTATTGACACATTTCAAGTCAAAGTCAAAGTCAAAGTCAGCTTTATTGTCAATTCTGCCACATGTACAGGACATACAGAGAATAGAAACTACGTTACTCTCAATCCCTAGATAAAATAGCAAATGAACATTTAAATATAAGAGTGATTAAAAATGCAAGTAAAATAATTAAAAAGTAAAATTTAAATAAATAAATACAATACAATTTTTACATATAACAAGAAAGCTATACAATATACAATATAATGAGTAAATGACATTGAGTGCAAACCAGGCAGAGTAGTGCAAATGGGCAAATAGTGCAAATGGAGATTTGGTAATGTACGGTAAGAGATAGTGTAACAACAAAGTCTTATGAGGACAAAGTCTTATGAGGACAAAGTCTTATGAGGACACATTTAATTAATTATTTATGTATTTCACATTTTAATTAATTATTGACACATTTAATTAATTAATTATTGACACATTTAATTAATTATTGACACATTTAATTAATTAATTATTGACACATTTAATTAATTAATTATTGACACATTTAATTAATTATTGACACATTTAATTAATTAATTATTGACACATTTAATTAATTATTGACACATTTAATTAATTATTGACACATTTAATTAATTAATTATTGACACATTTAATTAATTATTGACACATTTAATTAATTAATTATTGACACATTTAATTAATTATTGACACATTTAATTAATTATTGACACATTTAATTAATTAATTATTGACACATTTAATTAATTACTGACACATTTAATTAATTATTGACACATTTAATTAATTAATTATTGACACATTTAATTAATTATTGACACATTTAATTAATTATTGACACATTTAATTAATTAATTATTGACACATTTAATTAATTAATTATTGACACATTTAATTAATTATTGACACATTTAATTAATTAATTATTGACACATTTAATTAATTAATTATTGACACATTTAATTAATTATTGACACATTTAATTAATTAATTATTGACACATTTAATTAATTATTGACACATTTAATTAATTATTGACACATTTAATTAATTATTGACACATTTAATTAATTAATTATTGACACATGTAATTAATTATTTAATGATATATTTATTTATTTCATTTTGGCAGTCTTGGCGCCTGGCTCTCATCATGAAATAATTTTATCTGTCAGCATCACCCATCAAACTCAGGGGGCGGGGTTAACGCTGATCGAGTCAAAACCATTGCTTTGGCCTGGTGGCCATTGTTTCTAGCACACAACAACCGGCATGTGGAAGCTAACAGAACTGAGCTTTGAAAAACCCTGTTTGTGTGTTACCAAATACCGTTTTAATATTTTTTTTAGCCGAGAATGTAGCGGTTTAATCTTCATGTGTCTGGTCGGTTTGTCAAGATACAGCCTCTTTGCAAAAGTGCTTCGATGATTTCGGAGATGTCTGCCCAGTCTCACGGCAAAGCGTGGGATAGACCCGCTCGCCTCGCAAGCAATCGAGCTGTTATTACCACCGACAAAGCGCAGGCCCCGGTACACAGCTGTAGTAACCCCCGCTGACTTCTTTTACTGAGGTTATATTTATCGGTGTTTTATTTCCTGATGTTCTTATGTGTCCTACGTGTTTCAGTCTGAATTATAACTAACATTAAAAACATGTTTAAGGAGGAGAGAGAGCAAATAAATCTGTTTAACATCTGATCTTTGGGTTTTTGTTCAGTAATCAGCGTGACCTGTGTATAAACACATAAAAGAGATAACGTTGGTGTTTCCGTCATGTAGTAACTGCTGGCTTTAACTGTACAAAGGTTGTTCGACACTATGAAACACATACAGACTTCATGATGTTCGGCTAATATTTTTATTGTGAATATTAATCATGCTGACCTCGCTCTGTACACCACGCAGCGAGGTCAGCATGTCCACGATATCCTCAGCTCCATGAGTTAACACAAAGTTTCCCAGCTGACTATCTAACTGCCAACTATTCCAGAGACGTGAAAATATACAGCATAAAGAAAAGTGTAAGAGACTCAGCAGCAGATTAGAATAACAGTTATACATTTAATAAATCACCAAATGAATCCAAGAAACGAGCAAACCTGAGTTTGTGTTCCCTCAGCTGCAGACTCGCTGCTGTTTAAATGTTTGAAAAGGAAGATTAGATATAAAAAACGTCAAACATAGACTCAGTCTGCCTTCACATTTGATATGAGGCCAGCACGTATAGTGGCCTCAGCAGGCTATTACTGAAATACACGTGCTATATCATAAACTTGGACATCAGCCGCTGATGAAGCTGTTTGCCTATAAAGTGCTCTGTAAGGAAACAAGCTCCAGCAGCTCTGCGCTCGGGGAAAACACTATATTTACTTATCTTGTGCAGAAAAATGCGCTGACATTGCTTTATATCGAGCACCGGCTCCCCAGTTAAACTGTGACTATCACCAGGTAACGTAGGCGTGTTTCTTGAATTAGCAGCAGGTGTTAAACAGCTGACAGATGCATGCAGGTAAACTGAGGGTCTGTTGAGCTGATCGCTGGTTTCGTGAGAAAAATGTCAGCTCGTTCTTTATGTTACAGAAGCACAGAGACACAAGACCAGGCGGAAAGAGACGATCGTTCGGTGAAAATGAGAATCTGCGAATGCAACATGTGGAACACGGAGAGTGGAATATGTAAACAAACCGGTTAACGTAACCCCCTCGGTGCACTCTGCATGCTAATTGTTAGCAGAGCTAGTGAAATCTCTGAAAACATCTGAGCACTTTTGCAAACATGTTCTATGTTGACAACCTGACCAGACATACGGCGCGACACTCGCGGCTAAAACACTGTTAAAAGTGTAGCTGGTGACAGAAAAACGGGGTATTTTAAAACTACACCACCACCATTGCTGCCTGTGATTTGATCTGCATTCTGGGATACCTGGCTGCCCCAAGTCTACACAAGCAATCGATTATCTAGGATCGACCTGTTTTGACTTACTTTGCACGGTAACCAATCAAATGTTAGAGAAGCTGCATGGGCAGCGTTAACCCCGCCCCCTGAGTTTGATGGGTGAGGCTGACAGATAAAATTATTTCATGATGAGAGCCAGGCGCCAGGACTGCCAAAATGAAATAAATAAATATATCATTAAATAATTAATTAAATGTGTCAATAATTAATTAAAATGTGAAATACATAAATAATTAATTACATGTGTCATAACTATTTAATTAATTAATTCCAATTTTAATTAATTATTGCCACATTTAATTAATTATTTAATGGTGTATTTAATTAATGCATTATGGCAGTCCTGGCACTCCATAGAGACGCTGACAGATCGGTTTTCTTTCTTTCTATCGGGTTTGATTTTCTTTACTGGAAGAGATCAAATTATTGGTGGGGACACGTCACTTCCGTCCGTGACAATCTACGCCCTTGGTAAAAAACTTTGAAGTCCGAACTTTCAATGTGGCTGAAACAGACTCAGCGTTGCTGCAGCTTGTTGCTGTGTCAGCTCACATCAGTCATGTGATCTGGAGGTGCAGCGTGTCCGTGGACCACAGAGGGTTAATAACACTCACCTTCCTTCATTTCCACAGTGTAACATCCACCCACCTGTGTAAAATCAGAAATTCCCATGGTGTTGTTCAAAATGTGCTCTGGCACAATCATAAGCATCGCTTGCTGCTGAAAACAAGAAAAAAGCCGTCCTGCTATGGGCTGAACCATTTGTTAATGTGGAGGGGGGGACACTATGGAATATATCCAGTTCTAGCATTTATATTCACTGCTGACTGTAACTACGCTCAAACTGTTAAACTTATTTTAATAAACAACACTGTCATATGCAAAACTGGGGTGGCACTTGGGGTGGCAAGGGATCATTTTAGGGTGGCACTTGCCACCCCATGCCACCCTTCTAGATCCGCCCCTGCTGATGAAGCCAACAGGTTCGCTTCATTTGCAAAAAGCAGATATGAGTTTCTGAGGCCACAGTCTTCTGTGGCAGAAGGGGAATCAGGGGAAGCCCTGGAGGAGTCCACCACCCACCAGAAACAGGTCTGAGCTCTCACTGAGTGGTAAAGGGGCTACACAGCCCACATGAGGCTGAGGGATGCAGCCTTCTGTCAGACTGTCACTAACACAGAGAAACACCCGTGTACACTCATACTCATGGGCACATACACCAATCAACCTAACCCCACTAACTGCTCGTCTTTGGGAGCCAGAGAACCCAGAGATGACCCAGACATGGGGAGAGCATGCAAACAGCTTAGATGTTGGATTTGAACCCAGAACCTTCTTGCTGTCAGGAAACAGTGCCAACCACTTTTCCACTGTGCTGCCTGTTTGACTCTGATACACCCATTTTTGAGCTCTTAAAAACAGCCCTCCACACAACAGAGACAAACCATAAAGGACTTTGTGGCTTGTAGCAACCAAAGAAAGTTTAAGGTGCAAAATCAATAGGTTGAAAGGAAAGTAATAAAGGAAACATGTAATTATAACAGTAATGTTGGCTGTGTATCACATGTGGCATGTCATTGTGGGGCTGGCCTCTGCTGGGATTGAGAATATGTGATGGCGGGGGCAGGGTTGGTTACTGGGGTTTATCCTGATCTCCTGTTTAGTGGAACTGTGCTCCTTTGAATCCACAGCACTAACCTGGCACACACACATAAAATGCATCATTGCTACAGAGCACAGCAGGACTCATTATGAGTGGTGGGGCAGGCTGGATGGTGTTGAGGAGTCGTATCGCAGTGACATTGGCTCCCCTGCTTCACTCTCTCCTGCCCCACTAATGCAACTCACTAATCCCTCTGTCCCCTTTAGGTGGGGCTCACGCTGACAAGATAAAATAAGCTGCAGGACTGGTGGGTGGGGGCTGTGCTGTCAGCCCCCCTGGGTCTGCTCCTCTGTGATCCTCAGTGGGCCAGTATGCCTCTCCTGGTAGCTCCATGGGGGATGGTGTGGTGGGTTGGTGGGTGCCATGGCGACTATGTGCGGACTTCACATTTTTGTCTGCTGTGACAGCTCCTTGATCTGGGCGGGGCCAGTGGGGTGTGGGTAGGTCCTTTGTGGGGCTTTGGACGTTGCCTGAATATTGTCAGGCAGCTGGGTGCTGTGCCTCGACCCTTTCTTCCTTTGCATTTGTGGTTTGGTGCCATAAATGCACAACATAGAAGAGCCACCTCGACGGGACAACACTCAGCGGTTCATCTGTCTCTCTTCCACAGCATGTCTTTATCCTGTCTTCCTTCTCTCACCCAAACCAATCACAGCAGATGGCCCCGCCCCTCCCTGAGCCTGGTTCTGCTGGAGGTTTCTTCCTGTTAAAAGGGAGTTTTTCCGGTGGCGGACTCCCTCAGGTGTCGGTGTGTTGGTGGTTCTTTGTGTCTGGGGGTGGGCGTCCGGGTACACACCGGCTCACTCCTTGGCGGCCGCTTGTCGGGGCCTGGGGCCTGGGGCTCGCTCGGGCCCCTTTGGAGGTGGGGTGCCCCCGGCCTCTCGGCCTAGGGCTCGGTCACTCAGGCGCAGCTGGGGGCCGGCGGAGCTCACGGGCGCGTCACTGCAACTCCCCCTGACTTCTGCTCCGCGGCTGCTGGGCGAGCCCTCATCTGGGACTCTCCTCAGCTCTTACTGGGACAGTGGCGCGGCTGCCCCTCTGTTGGTCTTCCATGGTCTCTTGTGTTCTGGGGGCCTCTGGATGTCTGGAGTTTTGATCTCCTCCATACCCGCTTCACACCCTGGAGGACGGGGCTGTGGCCCCCCCACACTCCCTAGCAGATCATTACATGGAGAAACCTTTGAAATGCAAGCATGCTGATCCACACAGGTATGCACACATGGGTATTCACAGACACGGACTAAAGATTTCTTGGCTGCTGCCTCAAAGCACACTGTGCGCTGTCTATCTTGCGTGCTGCACAATATCGTTTATTATTTAGTAAATATTGATATCTATGACTAGCTAGTTTATTGTGATGGTGCTTTGTTTTCTCTATTATTATGTTGCTCTTTGTTGTTTGCTGTCTCCTCTGTTTGTTTTTTTTGTTTGTTTGTTTGTTTGTTTTTTTTCCATACAGGTGACCCAGGAGTTCTTTTTTTTTTTTTCTCTCTCTTCCCCCCCCTTCTCACCGTCTCTTCTCCTCTTTGGTTTTCTTTCTTTCTCTCCCCCTCTCTCTCTCATTCATTCCCCCTGTCCTATTTATTATAAAAAAAAAAAAAAAAAAAAAAAAAAATGACAAAGGATGAACTGAAGCTCTGCCATCACGTAATGTCGCATACTGCTGTTTCTGATGTCATTTAGAAAAAAAAAAAAAAAAAAAAAAAAAAAAAAGGGAGTTTTTCCTTCCCACTGTCGCCAAAGTGCTGCTCATAGGGGGTCATATGATTGTTGGGTTTTTCTCTGTATGTATTATTGTACGAGCTACCTTACAGTATAAAGCACCTTGAGACGACTGCTGTTGTGATTTGGTGCTGTGTAAATAAAACTGAATTGAATTAAGAAACAACTCTTAGATTCCTCACATGATTCTCCTGTATTCCTACTGGACGCCAAGGTAATATAACATGGAAGTGTGTCGCAGTGCCTGGTGGCCACATGTTACCCATAAACTGTCAACCTGACCGTACTGTAGCTACGTCCAAAGACTAGTTAAAGATTAAAGCTTTTTGGGGGGTTAAATCTGACATAAAGAAAGAAAGAATAACATTAAAGTCGATTCTTTTGATCACTGTAGTTCTACTTTGAGGATATGATGTGTAAAAACCCTCAGTCGTGGCTGGTGGATCTCACATTCCTGGTCTTTGTAATTCCAGTTCAATGAAGCCTCATTTTCACCTTTTTCCAGGTAAATTTTCCCAACTGTTCTAATGTCCATGCTGTGGCATTGTCCCATCATTTGTATTTCCTGTTAATGGATTTTTAATATGGTCTGGGAAATTACTATATATGAGTAACTTCCTGTTGTATTGCAGCTTAAGGCCATTGTCACTGAAATAAAGCCCAAGTTGTAATAGTTTGCATCCAGAACGAGGAAAAGGAAGAAACCCAAACACTGCTCAGTGGATGAGTCCGTCCTGGAATAAATACCAGCACAAAACTAAAAAGAAGAGCTTGTTTCCTCGAAGCAACAACAGAAAGCTCTTTGTCTCTACAGATGTTTCTGGGAAACACGTTAACAA
Organism: Astatotilapia calliptera; assembly: GCF_964374335.1. Classification (NCBI taxonomy): domain Eukaryota; kingdom Metazoa; phylum Chordata; class Actinopteri; order Cichliformes; family Cichlidae; genus Astatotilapia; species Astatotilapia calliptera. Next base: position 1,618,370 of record NC_137424.1, on the reverse strand, counting down.
TATTTAAACATTTGTTCTTAATAAACGTTTTTACTTAATGATGCTTTATGATATTTCTATCTGACCTAATGCAGCAGCGTATCCACATGAACTCTGCAGTGTTTCTACCCAGAGGCCACCGTGGTCCTTCTTTACTAATGCTGAGGGTTTTCTCCCAGCCGTGATAGCCTTTGACAGGTAAACTGAGTCATTCCAGCCCAGTGCAAAAATAACCTCCCTGTCTGCTCTTAACTTCACGCATCGATGCTAAAACGTTGCATAACTGAACCTGCAGACTGTGATCCTGTAGCTGTCGAGGAGAGGGCTTGATGCCGTCCATCTTCTGCTCAATTAACAACGCCTGCAACCTTTTGAGCCTTGGTCCTGCTACAGTCACAAATATAACATCATCACTCTTTATTTGATCCACTACACTGCTGTCATTTCTCTGTTATGGCCCCACAAGGTCACTGAATTCTGTCATTCTTCTCCAATCCATGGTTTTCAGTCACTGGTGGGCAACATTACTCTACCACGACTGCAAACAGTGGACAGTTGGTAGGTAGTCCTGCAGGACGCCTGTCTCGAGCCAAGGCTACTTGGAACATCTCTCCATGGAGGAACAATGAAGACATGAAGAGAAACTATAAATCTTTGGGACTTGTGCTCCAACAGCTTTGTTTAAAGGCCTGAAAGTGGCGACGTCTCTCCCAGAGCTCCAGCTCAGTGACATCTATGTGTGCCTTGTATGCTTCAGCTGACGCTGCTGCCAGGATGAAAGCTGTCAAACCGAGCACAGCTACATGTTCCACCTGGATGGGTAAATAATGTGTTTGAGGTGAGAACAATCAGGAAAGCTCGCCAGCGGCTTTACTTCCTGAGGAGGCTGAGGAAGTTTGGCATGAACGCCAACATCACCTCAAATTTCTACAGGTGTGCAGTCGAGAGCTTGCTGACGAGCTGCATCACAGTTTGGTACGAAGCTGCTCTGCCAGCAGCCGTAAATCACTACAGAGGGTGAAGGCAGCAGAGCACATCACTGGCACGAGGCTTCCTGCCATTCAGGACATTTATCTCCAGCGGTGCCTCCATAAAGCACACAGCATCATCAAGGACCACAGCCACCCAGCACATCAGCTGTTCTCCTTGTTACCATCGTTACAGGAGTCTGTCTGCTCGGACTACAAGACTCAAAAACTGTTTCTACCACCAAGCCATACGACACCTCAACCACAACACTTAAACACACACAACACAGCACTCAGAAGCTACCTGCAGCTTCACAAGTACTCTGTTTAATCTGCACTGGTCACTCCACTTTATTGTCATTGATATTTATATTTAAAAGTGCAATACTGTGATTTTCTGCTGCTCATTCCTGTGCAATGTCCCATCTGCCCTCCCGTCATATTTCTCTTCAAGATTTTCTTATTTAATCACTAGTGTACATATATTTATAGATACAAATATATTTAGTCATCTTTTCTCTTTTACCATGTCTCTCTAATATTTGCTCCTTACTATTTTTCTATTTTCTTTATTATTTTATTTTATTATATTTTCTCCTACTGTATCAAGCTGCCGAGTGACTGCTGCTCGTCAAACACATTTCATTGCAATGTTGACCCTGTGCTAACTTGCATATGACAAATAAAACTGAAAACTGAAAAGAAGAAACTGGTCGTTGTTAAAGGAAAGGTAATCTCCACATAAGCAGCTTAGATGACCTTCCACGTGTAAATCTTACAATGTGTTGACTTGGACATGAACAGTGTAGGACCAGAAAAGTCCCAGCAGTGTTCATTTGTCACATTAATGTAAAATGAAGTATTTTTCTGATGTTGGGTTAATCGTTCCTACAGTTTAAATGAGCCGTCACTGATGTTCACATGTGGCAGCCATACTCTACGGCTTCTGTAAATAAACACTGATTACTGAATCCAGTTTTGGCTACATTAAACTCAAAGACGTTCAAAGGATGGCTGGAAAGCTACAGACTGCAGTACTGTTTGGCACCAGTAGCAAAGTATGTCTGTTGTGGAGTTGTAGACATGTAACTTGAACATGTTTGTAACTTTTTACTAGCATTTTGTTTACTATGTTTCAGATCTATGGCACTAAATGGGGGACTGACCACGTTTTTGACCTTGACTGGACTTACTGGGTCCAGTAAAGATATCATAGCCAAAGGTGGCTCTGCTTCCAGTTCTGGCTTATAGGAAGATCTCTGAAGGTTGGGTGTAATCCTCTCCTGACTTTGGATCACTCTCTTAGATCTAAACCTCCAGCTCTGGACTCGCCATCCTCAAAGACTGCTCCATAAGAACACAGGCATGTGTGAACAGCCCACTCCTCCTTTGGTCAATGGCACACACTTTTAGACGATGTGTATTCAGCATCTGGCAAGACTGGAATCAACTGGGGCTCTTTCTAAATTGGCGTCACCATTGATTGTGGTGGTGGCAGCAGCTCATTCTGCTGGCTCTGTGTAACAGGGTCATAAATCACATTGTTATAATGTGTTCTAAACCCCCAAACTGCTCCTTTTATACCTGACTTTTAGGACCTCCAAGCCTGTAGTTGTGTTCATTATCAGTTAGAGCCCCTCCTCGTTCTTTTCTTCTTCTTCGGTGCAATCCTATAAATACAGTGTACCCCTTTTGCCTCTCCCCTTTTCTACAATCCCCCTGTGGGAGAGGTGGGTGTCATTTCTTTCCAACACTTTAAAACACACATATAATGCATATTTAGCCACCTGGATGTTTCTGGTTGCAATTTTAGTTCGATTATTGTCATTATTAAGCCTGTTTTTGTTAGATGTTATAAGTGTGTCGTATGTGTGTATCATAAATGTGTTTTAGGCGCCATAAATGCTAGCATGAATATATACTCCTTGCTAGCTTGGGAGCTGTGGTGGGTTGAACTAACCCTCTTCCCCACTGTTTGTATTTGGTCGTAGGAGCTGGAGTGGGCAAATTATTTACTGGGAGGTCTTTCTTTCTTTTACCTTTTTTATCAGACACAACGCAGAATCACACCGGTTACATCTGCAGCTCATCCATCACCTGTTCTTCCCATCACTTAATGTTTTTGCTGCAAGACGTTGGAGTGAGTGCCATCTATTTTGCTGTTGTTTGGAGGCATTTTAGTTCAGTGAGAGACAGGAGGTCACGCAACAAACTGCTCAAACGAGTGGAAGCCGCTGCCCTCTGCTCGTCAGCTGGGAAACCTGGATCTCCCTTGTTGTGTTAACAGACCTCTCTGCATTGAATCATACCTGTTATTAACCTCTGTCTCTCTTCCACAGCATGTCTTTATCCTGTTTTTCTTCTCTCACCCCAACCAATCACAGCAGATGGCCCCGCCCCTCCCTGAGCCTGGTTCTGTCGGAGGTTTCTTCCTGTTAAAAGGGAGTTTTTCCTTCCCACTGTCGCCAAAGTGCTGCTCATAGGGGGTCATATGATTGTTGGGTTTGTCTCTGTATCTATGAAGCGCCTTGAGGCGACTTTTGTTGTGATTTGGCGCTATATAAATAAAATTGAATTGTCAGGGTCAAAGTTCAGAGGTAAGTTTGTTTAGCAAATGAATGACAATAAATCATACATGTTTGCTGATTCACAGATTGACAGCCCGGAGGAACAGGGCTGTGTCGTTCCTGTGATGTGATTCAGCTTTATTTTAGTATTAATTTATTTTATTAGCTTTATTTCAGCCACTCAAACAAAACAACATTATATTAAAACAGAGTGCAGGTCTCATCCAACCATAGTTAAATATGTGCCAACTGATTCAGTACGTTTCATGTAGAAATATCTGTGGCAACTTTTTGTTGCAGCAATGATCTCAAAACACAAAGGGGGGGGCTAAGATGAATGTCTGCTGTGAGGACAGGGGGTGTGCATGTGCTCAAGTCACGTGACACGTCATTTACGCAACATTTGGTCGATTTCAAAGTTACAGTGAGATAAAATCATGTTATGGATTGCACTCAGTATATTGTGCCGACATGGTGAGATTGTGTCTGTCGAGCCGAGGAGAGCGTCGCAGTGCCAAAAGCTGTAAAATGAACTATCAGGCTGGAGTGTGCTGCCACAGCACAGAGCAGTCACAGAGTCCTGCAGGCAGAAGAGGAGTGATCGTGTTAGCCACCTTACAAAACAAAAAGACATGAAGTGAAAAGCAGAGCGCAGAGTGAGGCAGAAGAAGACAGACTGGGCCAAGTCCTGCATGTGCGAGAGCGAGCGAGACCCGGGACAACGTCATCCGCCTCGCCTGGACTAGTCCGCCGGCCGGAGGAGGGACAGTGGCTGCACTGTGCAGCCGAAGACTCACTTTGATCGCGCAGGAAACGAGCGACGCAACCGGTCCACCGTCCGTGCAAACTGCGCCAGGCAGCGTATTGCACGCTGGAGGACACCGAGGAAAGTCACAGTAGGAGCGGCGCTTAGTGAGAGGTGATGTCGGGGGGACATGGCTTCTTCTCCGGTCACCCCAGCATCGCTTGAAGGAGAAACACCTTCACCCACCGGGAACGAGGAGCCCGCGACCACCCGACAGGTACGACACGCCTCCGAGACCCTCTGCGCGCCCGGTAACGTTGTAACGTTTTACCGAAGTTCATTCGCAAACACACCAGTTTAAGATGGACCCGAGAATCAGCACACGGGAGCACTGGTGTCTGACTCAGCAGAAACGGCGCGACGTGCGTGTAATGCTTCGTATTTGATAACGATGGAATAATTCTTTAAAATAAGCACACAGATAAACACTGGTGGGTGGAAAAGTTCGTGTTTTGGTGAAATGAGTCCCGCCTAGTCCGGTCTACACCTCATTCAGCAAACATCTGAGTCACCCTGAGACGCCAGTGCGCGTCCTTGTGATGCAAAAAGCCGTAAGTGACACGCTGTTTACACGCAGGAGCAGTTTAACACATGCAGGTTGTGCCAGTAGGCGTTTCCTTCAATGTGACACCAAACGTGTAAATCAGTGCTGGGAGCGGATGTTGGACCTGATCAGTCTTAATCTGACAAACTGTAGTTCCTGCTCTGTTTCTAATTCAGCCCCATGACAGACAACCAGCATGTTCTCCTGTCACGTGTTATTGACACGCACATATTTAGTCCGTGTGTGGGATGTTAAAGGTGAGTTTGTTCAGGGCACGATCAGACTGAGGCCATTTCAACAGGTGCAAGGAAGTGTTAGTGTGGTTACTACGGCAGCACTGATGCCCTGATGAGTGCACATGGCTGGAATGAAAAGTCAATGCTATGTATAGCATGAACTACTTGTTGTCTAAGGCGGTGCAGAGAGTGAGCAGGAAATATCTGAGGTTGGATATTTCAGTACATACAGAGCTGTGCAGAGACATTAGGATCTTAAACTATTGTCTGTATCTGGCAAAGCGAGAATCTGAGCCTTGTGTACAAACTGTCTGGTGTTTGTTCTGGCAGGAATATGAAACTACTGTGCACAGCATGCTTATTAAGATGGCCCAGGACCAGGTCATCTTGCAGGATGGTAGTGTTACATCGAGAAGGTTCCTCTTTAATTGTTGGATTTCTGTGTGAGTTTTCTCCCTGTGCCTCTGTGGCCTCTCCCCACAGTATCTGTGTTTGTGTTTAAAGTGTTTAAAGTACAGCACTAGATGATCGTATGGGTGAATGTGACTTGTTGTAAAGCACTTTGAGTTGTTGTCTATATAAAGTCTAAATGGAAATCCACTTATGTGCAGAGGACCAGAAGATCCAGCGCATCGAAATAAAAAGTTCTTTGCTTAAACAATGAATTGTGCGATAAAATATTAATTTACAAATTCATTTTTAAGTTATTTTATTTATTCAATACAAAAGTAATTTATTATCTAGTAATTTAATTGAAAATAAAAAAATTTATAAATCAGTATTTGAAAATAAATAATTATTCCATTAATAAATACTTCAAATCAGAAAAAAAAGAAATAAAATCTCAATAAAAACCTCACATCAAAAATCCTTTTCCTGTGTCGTCTCATGTCCAACATCTGTGTAGGCAGAGTGTAAACACAGAGGCTGAATGGCCTTTGGTATAGGTGCAAAGCTAAGACTGTCTAACCAATGACAGAGCTCCTTACCTCGCACCGGCTAATTTGCATTGCTCCGGGATTTTGGAAATTTATCCATTTATTCATTATGATGCTGAACCACAGAAACACACACACACACACACACACACACACACACACACACACACACACACACACACACATATATATATATATATATACACATATACTAGGGGTGCAACGATACTGGTATCGATATTGAACCGTTCGATACAGTGCTTTCGGTTCGGTACACATATGTATCGAACAATACAACATTTTTAATTTATTTCATCAACTTTCCTTCTGACGATGCTGTCTGTGTTGAGCGCTCAGTGGATCTGCGTTCGACTACTCCGCCTAGGCTGCACTGTCGAGCACAGATCCACTGAGCGCAGCGCAAGCTAGCGAGACAGAAGTTAAGCTCCTTGCAACATGGCAAACTGAACCTCCCCCACCCTCATTCAGATCTGGCCTTTGGAACTATTTTGGTCTTCATGTGACATATGACCCTGAAGGTAAGCGAGTCATGGACTAAAGTAAAACAGTATGTTGGATGTGCCACGCAATGCTCAATTACATGGTGGGAACTAGTGTGTTAGTGCAGTTAGCTCGTTAACGTGTTGACGCCGTCCAGCCCCACGCACGGGGCGATCCGCGGTCGCTCGTTAACGGAGATTTGCCGTGTTGTGGCGTTAAGGTCATTTCAGATTAACGCTGACAGCACTAGTGGGAACACAACGAATATGACTGCACATTTACTCCGACATCATCCTAGTGCAAAGACAAGTGGAAGCAGACAAAACAACAAGCAGCATGCTACAAACTTTACCCGAGTCATTTAGACAGCTGTTAGCACAGGATTCTCCTTATGGGGACCTGATATGTTTAATATGCTGCTGAGAATATAGCCCAGAAGAAGCGTATAGTAGAGCTTTTATTTTGAAAGAGACATTTCTCTGTAATAAACTCTCTTTTCCAAAGATGGGTGATTCCTCCATCAGATAGATTTTTTTATTTTTTATTACTTTGTTGTTTCAGCAACATTAAATTTAAAAACTGTACTTTTGAGTTAAAATATATATTTATAATTTTAATAACTGACAAATTAAAAAGGCATGAACATTTTTTTGTATCGAACCGTGACACCAAAGTATCGAACCGAACCGTGAATTTTGTGTATCGTTGCACCCCTAATATATTTGTATATATGTGTGTGTGTATTTATACATCAATCCATTTTCTTGCTTATGGAGTTCAGGGCCTGGGACCTACTCCATGTCAGCTTTCAGTGTTTATGAACATGAACATTATGAACTCATGACTCCCTTGGGAAGCCTATGGTTTTTCATAGGCAGGGGATATTTGTTTTATCACAGTTCATTACCAAACAGAGCAGGGTTCTAATTGATTTGTGGCTTTTAGGATATTATGTATAGGTGTGTAAAAGTGGAGTGAATATAATTACAAACAGCAATGCTAGTGGAGTGATGACAGACAGGGCGGTTGGGGGGTGGTGAACAGTTTGCCAACAGTTCTGCCCCTGTAGAGAAGGACATCTGCCATTTCTTTTTCCTTTTAGTCAAACAATTCAGGTAGTGATGAAAGAAAATCAGACTGTGGCAGTGCTTGCAGCAGGTAACGGAGTGATAATGCAGAGTTTTTACTGCAGTGGACAGTCCCTAGTGTGACCATCGCTGGAACCAACCAGCTGATTTACACCATGGCAGCAGTTATCAGTGAAGTTCTTGGCTGCAACATGAACGATCTCAAGTAGCAATGCTACTAAACTTGCTGGAGAACTTTTAGTTCAGGCCACTTGATGAGTTTCACACAGTACTGCATATTATTTTATTAGGTTGGCACAAATGTAGGATTGTGTTTGTGATATCACGATGTATCTGTTTCCTTTTCATATTACACTAAAGAGATCATCGCCTACAAGCCTCCGTAAACGAACAGCATGTCTATAAAAGCCCATTCATCATCCGGCCCTCCTGCTCAAACACAACCATGTAGCGCTCATCCCTCCACCCGTCTCATTCAGCATCCACACACATGTTGCAGGGAACGGGAAATAGAGTAGAGCAGCAAAGCTTGATTTTCTTTAGGATTGGTTAAACTAAAAGACGTTGACAAGGAATTTTAAGGGTTTTAGGAAGCATAAAACCGAAATCAGTTGTATTGGATACGAGTATAAATGAGTGCTTAGGCTCATGCAAGAAAAAACATCTTAGACAGGATATGACAAAACGTACTGTGATACAATTCTTCATTACTACAGCTCATTGAGTGCTTTTGTAAAAAGTCAAATCTGTGTGCTCCATTAAACCCTGTAGAAGTTGTTTCGAATGCTGACAGTGGACAAACAAAGTTGTCATTTAGCTTAAACATTAACAGTAGAAAAGGCCCGATAGGAATCTAACATCCTTGGAATCAAGCTGTGGGAGTGAGTTTTGAAACCTTTCTGTAGGACTGCTTTAAACTTGCCTTCTTGGTGATGTGTTGTCTGATGTCTTGTTTGACTTGAGCAGATTCTTTACGTGCTTTAAGTTTCTAACACATTTGCTTTAACCAGTAATTGAAACTGCTGAGTAGGAAGTACTAAAGTGGGTGTTGAGCATGTTGGGTGTGTCCTTATTACCTGTTTCGATGTTTTCT